>NC_061116.1:128450765-128751890 GCF_002878395.1 Capsicum annuum | reverse complement strand
TTGAGTTTTTTGGTAATTTACAATCTCTAGCTAAATGTCCTAATTTTCCACAATTATAACAAGTACATTTTTTTTTATAGATTTCTTTTTTCTATATGATCTTTTATGTTTATAATTTTTTACATAATATCTTTTTCTTGGTTTCTTATATTTATATTTTGATTTTTTGTATTTTTATGTCTTTTTCTTTTCTTATAATATCTTTCTTCACATCCAAATTGAGGTGTTATTTTATCTTTACAACATGCTAAATTTTTTATTAATTTTTTTTTTATTTTTATTTCTTCTCTATATTTTTCACATAAATTTCTATACCATTGTTGTAAAAATTTTATTCTTGGTCCTAAGGTATCTACTATTTTTGCTTCATCCCAACTCTTTATTATTTTTGAACTAAATGGTTCAGGTAATTTACTAAAATATAATTTTCTTATTTCTTTACTTTCTTCTATATTATATGTTCTTTTATAATAATATTCTTTAAATGCGCACGTATATTCATCTATATAGCACATATTACATATTGTTAATTTTAACATTAAATTCCTATTCGTATCTTTTTCTTTATTTTGTTCTGCTTCTTCTGTTGTCATGCTGCTGAATTCATCACTTATAACTATTTCATATTTTTTCAATATTTCTGTTGGCAATATTTTTGTAGGTGTTGATGTTCCTTCTGTTTTGTATCAGATCTTAATACTTTTTTACTTGCTTCGACTAGGTTTAAAAATCATAATTTTACTGTTCCTATTAATGCCTTTTCTATATATTCTGGTGTATTTATCGTATCTATTTTATTATCTAATAATTGTTTTGACATGTATCCAACTCATAGTTGTATTTTTTTATTTGTGTCTATTACACAGTCTAAATCTAAAAAGTTATAATTAATTATTTGTCTTGGTGTCCATTTATTATATTCATCCTTTGGATTATATGTTTTAAACTTACTTTTGTAATTATAGGTTAGTTTTCTTATATCTGATGTACTAGGTATTATATTTTTATCTAGAGTATTTACTTTTGTACTTATTAGTTCTAGATTTTCTTTATTAATTATTTCTTGTTTTTCATTAATTTCTAGTTTTTCTATGTTTTCTAGAATTTCTGTATATGTTTCACTATCTTCCGAATCATAATTATCTATTTTTTTAGCATCTATTGTATTTATTTCTAATTCACTGGTTTCTAGTTCTTTATTTTTTATTTCTAATTTTTCTTTAAATTGATTTATCTCAATTAATATTTTTTGTTCTTTATCTTTTTCTTCTTTTTGTTTCTGTCTCTTTTCATATAAATTTTTTAGCATTTGTAGTTCTTTTTCTAATTCAGCAATCCTACTATTTTTAATTTCTTCTATTTTTTGTATTTCTTCTGTAGTTTGTTGTTTTATTTTATCTATTTCTTTTTTTTGAATTTATCTCTTCGTTTTCTCTTTCTATTCTTACCATGACTGCCAACTTATCTTCTAATTTTAATTCTTCTTTTTCTAATATTAAATATAAATGTTCACCTATTTTCTTATACCTTCTTCCTAGACTAGAAAATACTATTTTTATTTTTAATCCTTCATGATTTTTCATATGTTTTTTCATCTATTATAAATTCTTCTTTGTTCATTTATTTAAATGTATTTAAGTTATTTTGATATATATTCTAGACTATCTATTGTTGATTCTAACTTTGATATTTCTTCTTTTTGTGCATTTATTAAATTTTTACTAACTCCAGTAATTATGTTATACTGTAGTCTTTCTATCCTTATTTTTAATTCTTTGTGTTTTTCAGATATTATTTGTTTTAATTCTTTATATTTTTGTAATTTTTGTACGTTATTCATTAATATTTTGGTCAATATCTAAATCTAAAAAATTTCAAATAACTTCAAATATATACTACATCCGTAACTTTAATCAATATAGACTCTAATACCAATTGTAGAGGGATGAAGATAACTAAACGATGCCCTGTGTTTAGAGAGAATTTTTCGTAAGAGATCCCTAGTCTCTAGGTCAATAACTAAAGGAAAAATTGCATACATATACAATTTAAGATCTTAAATTATAAAACATACATATATTATCTTTTATTTACAAAATTTAATTTTTATTTACTAAACATAATAACTACGTATAAAATATTTTTTATTAAAAATTGGCAAAATTTAGGATGTGGTTGGGCCCTTATCTTGTGATTTCTCTGTCTCCCTTTAGTTCTCTCTCTTCATTACTCTTTCCATGTCTTCAATATAGCCAATTTCCTCACTATTTAACTTCACTCACAAATTCTTTTATCAAAAAATTGTCAGCTTTTCAGAAGAAATTTGTGTTTTTTAACTTGATGTTTACGATTAGGTTATTTTAAATTGATATTTACTAATTTGAGCGTTTTTCAAATTAATAATACAATTCACAAAGCAATTTATTTTATAGACGATAAACAAAATTTACATTCTAACGGAATGTATTACTGGTGCAAAAAAAAAAAAAATTAAGTACAGACCATAACAATTTTATAGAAATTTTGAAGTTAAATTATATCAATTTGCTAACTGTTCTTTCGAATATCTTATTGATGTTATAACTGAATGGTATATGTGTATATATAGACGGTAGTTAAATAACATTTATCGGACACAAGTTTCTACACCATGTTTATACCTTTTACTGGACAACATTTCTACATCCTTTTCATACAATATTTCTAGGAGGTAGTTATTTAACCTTTCCGAATACCATTTTCATACCATGTTTATAGGAAGTAGTGAAATAACCTTTTCGGTCATCATTTTCTGCACCAATTTCATACCATATTTCTAGGAGGTAGCTTGATAACTTTTACGGACACCATTTTCTACACCATATTCATATCATGTTAGACGTAGCGGAATAACCTTTTCCGACACCATTTTCATATCATGTTTTCAGGAGGTAGCAAAATAACCTTTTCGGACATCATTTTCATATCATGCCTTCAGGAGGCAGCCGAATAACCTTTTCGATAAGTGAACACCATTTTCATACCATATTTCTAGGAAGTAGTAAAATAATCTTTCCGAACGACGAACACCTTTTTCATATCATGTTTCCAGGAGGTATTGGAATAACATTTTTGAATACCATTTGCAGATCATATTTCTATAAGGTAGTGGAATAACCTATCCGAACGCCGAACATTTTCTACACTATTTTCATACCAAATTTTCACGAGATAGTGGAAGAACCTTTTCAAACGCCATTTTCTATGCCATTTTTATAACCTGTTTCCAGCATCATATATTACATTAGTTTCTAGGCAATTAGCAATTAGAGTCATTTTCGTATTATATTTCTTAGGATCTTCTACCAAATAAATAACTGGTGAAGGTACATGAATTTTTTGTTATGAATTAGAGCATGTGCATATTTTTTGTTAATTTCTAAAAGGAAGAAAAAGATTTATTTTGAAAGGAAGAAAAGATTTTGAAAGGAAGAAAAGATTTCACATACATACATAGTACACAAGAGTTTGGTGTTGTTTATACGGTGAAAATTTAAAAAATTAGTCTATTAATTCCAATTTTTTACCGGTGTTGTCAAAAATGAAATATTTAGTATTATTCGTCACACTTTTAAAAGAGGAGAATAAGTTCTTAAAAAAATTCTGAAATTTCCTTCAGTTATCAATGGCATCTTAATAGATGACGGAATGACTAATTAAGAGAAGCAGTACGAGGGAACTGGGTGTATGTAACGTAAAATTTTGTGAGAGGGTTATATATATCCAACTAGCAAGAGAAATTTATGGGAAGTGGATTAACAAAAATATATTACTACCGTGATTAAGGGTGAACAAAATATAGTTTTCACCAATTAATAGAAATATATTACAACCATGGGTGTTAATTAATAAATAATAATATTATACCACTTTTAAAATATATATATATATATATATATAAAATGTGTAGTTTTGCAGAAAGACCACGAGTTTACATGACTTGAAATTTATATGTAAATTTGCCCCTATTTGTGTTAAGAGTTTGTCCTAAATTTCCTACCTTATTTGAATTCTATCATAATTATGTTTACTTTGCAAAGATTTGTTTTGGTGAAAATGATTTCCTTGTGAAAAAAATCTCTTTCATATTTGGTTAATGCTTTATTGGATGAAAAGTTTTGAAATTCTATAAATAAAATAGTTTTTCACCTCATACGTAACACAATATTGTCATTTAAGAGTCTTGCTTAGGGAGAAATTATATTCTCCCAATAAACTTTATGTTATTTAAATTTGGTTTTTAACATGTTGTCATTTGACCAACCAATATTAATATGATACGATTGTTTTAGTATAATTTTTTTTGTCATATGATTTATCACTACCATGATTTGTAATTGTTACAAGTTTCTCCATGAAGCCATGTTATTTCGATCTAACACTTAGTCCGTTTAGTCAAGTTTATTTTTCTCGAAAAAGTGCTTATTTTAAAAAATTGAGGTGTTTGGCCAAACTTTTGAGAGAAAATAAGTGCTTCTCGAGGTAGCAGAATCAGTTTTCATAAGCCAAAAAAAAAAAGTTGCTCCGTAAAAGCACTTTTTTTAAAAACACTTAGAAAAAAATATACTTAAAAGCACTTTTAAAAGTTTAGTCAAATACTAATTGTTGCTCAAAAGTATTTTTTTAATTTTGTTGGCCAAACACAGACTAGTTCTCACCAAAATTATTTTTTTGAAAAGCAATTTCAAAAAAGGTACTTACCAAAACAAGCTGATTTTATAAGTTTGGCCAAACAGGCTAATATGCTCCACAAGATTTTCTTTTATAGAGTGCTTACTTGCATAACACTTCAAAAGATGTGAAGAAATTATGAGTTATTCATACCAAAAAAAATGGTCATAATGAACAAGTTCACACTATTCCTCGTAACTAAAGCTCAGCTCCATAATCCAATTCAGGTCGTCGAATCTTTGTGAAGGATGTGAATCCATAGGGTCTTAGGTTTCCATCTTTAAGAGAAATTATATTCTGTAGGAATTCCATTCTTGTGAAATCTCTTTTCTTTGATAATCATTAGGTTCAAACATCTGATCTTTGCTTTTGCTGGGGGAGCATCTGGTCCTCTCCTCTCAATCAACTCAGACAAAATTATGTCTATTTATTTTTCTAAAAGATAAATGTTGAGCGAACTTGTTTAATACTATCCCCATCCATGTTTATTTATTTATTTGAGTTTAACTTAGAGTAATAAATAAATTATAATCTTATTGTATCACTCCTAATTATTATGTGTAGGAAAATAAATTTGATATAATTATATATAGTAGTACTTAAGGGTATAAAATGATAAATTATCTTGTAAGATTCTAAACTGGAAAAATGAACATCTATTTTAAGTATAGTTGACAAGTAAAACAAGACGGGAAAAGTAATTTTTATCCAAATATGTGTGGTACTTTTCAATTTTTTTTCGATATTCAAACTATGTAAAATTTACTAATATTTTAAATATATTTTTTCATCACATTGAAATAAAAGAAAATTGCAGCTTAGTTATAGTACTCTTTCTACAGTTCTTAAGTTAATCTCGTTCAATTAGCTTCAAAGATTAACTGGTTAAATTGACTCTTTGAAACATATATAAATTAAGATAGATGGAGTGCTGAATTATAGATAAATCACTTATTTCCACATACGCTTTTTCTTATTTAAGTATGGTTGATATTTATGTACTTTTATAATCTTCATTTTTCAGTTATACTTTTATCTTATTACATCACCTAATCAAAGTAATTTAGATTCAAATAAGATAACTTATTCTAAGTAGTTAATATGATTTGGTGTATCGCTAATTTTTACTTGAAAGGGTATGCATGTCCTGTGCTACTTCATCTACGAATACACCCCATCAGCGCATCTTTCACTATTTCAGCAAATGGTTCAGTTTTTTTCAGTTGCCTTGCAATTCTCAAAAACCAATAAAAAAAAAAAAAAAATTGCGCCCAAATGCATATGAAAGTGTATGCAATCTACAAGTAATAAAGTATCTCTTGCAAGTCGAATATCGAACCCACAAGGATTTGTCAATTAATTATTTTACTAAATTAGACTAATATTAAATATTTATTCAATTCAAGATATATTTATATATTAACTAAACCAAAAGTAAAAAGAAAATAACCAATAACCAATTAACCAAGATGAAGAGCAAATTTTACGCTATCAATGAATGAATGGGTCTAGGATTATGAATTCGCGATAACAATCATGTCGAGTATCAATTTCATAAACTTATTTGATTTTCTATTTGTTGCTTTACGGGGTTGATTATATGGCTATGGTCTTTCGAGCTCTAATCGTTTATTCGTGTTGGTCTCACCACTACATCGTTGATCGGAGATGTGCTAACCCAATCCGAATGCATTTATATATTTTTCCGTTTTTTTACCAAGTACAACGATATAGGTATATTTCTATCCTAGCCACAAATTAATTCTTTATTTTACTAAAGTAAAGATCTTACTCCATATATTCTTCTTTCTATATCATCAGTTCTCCTTCTAGGTTTACAATAAGATATAAATTTATTTTAATGGTAGCTAAGTGATGTTTCGGCATTTGACGGAACATTTGCACCTTTTACAAGGGACAATTGTATGTTTTTAAGAAACTATTGAAGTATTTGATGCTGGATTTTACTTGTTCTCAGGGAAAGACACAGAAGATGGAATAACTTGGAAAAGAAAGAACTGATTGCATATGACGAACTTATTGACGGACTGTCACTCTGTCGACGGTCTGTCATTGTGGCTGTCGGGCTTAAATAGAATGGAAGTCAATTCATAGTCCTAGTGATGGGCCGTCAATTTTGCGATAGATAGTCACAGAGACCGTCAGCCTTAAACAGAAGCAACAAAATCCAGGATTCAAGTGACGAACTTGGTGATGAGCCGTCAAGTTTGCGATGGATTGTCGGTGTGCCCGTCAACCTCAAATAGAAAGCAAGCAAATCAGAGTTACAACGATGGACAAAGTGACGGACCGTCAGGCTTGCGACGGACTATCACTTTGGTGGACAATTGATGACGCGGTAACTTTTATTTGAATTTTGAATTCCCACTTTTTGGGAGCCTATAAATACCCAGCTTAGAGTTAGATTAGTTATATTTTGGTTTCTTGAAACATTTTGTAACTGAGAATTCTCTGAGAAACAAGCTTAAACCTTGGGATTTCATTGTATTCACAATCATCTAAGATTTGGAACAATCTTTTGAATCTTTGAAAGTAATTCTAAATTGTTTATAAAATATACAATGAACTTATTTTCTTTGATTATGTGTGGCTAAAACTGCCATAACTAGGGTTATAAAAGCCTTGGTGTGATTCATTGTTAGGGTTGTGAGGATGGTCAAATTCTATAGATAAATTCAATTGCATAACCTTCTCTTCAGATTAATGATTCTTCTTGGTTGCAAACTCGAAAGATGAGCCCATAAAAACCACTTGTTTGAGTAGAAAAGTTGGTGTTGGTAAATGAGAAGAGTTACAAGAAAATCAAGGGCATTAACCTTTATTTTATGGGCTGATGCCTTAACCGGATCAACCCCTTGAGAATTTAATTGAATAATTCATATCACTCTTTAAGTTTGAAAGAATTAAAGTGTAACTATCATTTATGATTGAGAAACAATTAGATGAGTTTTGCTGCTCAATTAATCTTGCAATTGGAATTATTAAGTGGGGATTTGAAATAGCTCGCAATCCTTATTGTGTCAACACCTTGATGATCATAACCCTAGTTTAACTAATCTCATTGATTTTGTTTTGTAAAATAATCATTAGCTCAATTACTGAGTAATATTCTCACCAATATTTGTTAACAACATAACCCCCTATATTTCCGAAAACCTTCGATCAATAGTCTATTAATAATCATACAACTTAGTTAACACCATATTCCCTGTGGGATTCGACCCCAACCTAGTTGAATTATATATTTGACAACGACCACTTACACTCTTTAAGTAGAGTTATAATTTGGGCATATCAAATTTTGGCGTCGTTGTCGGAAAATACGATTGTCAGTTAAGTATATGAGTGTTAATTGAATTTCGATCAAGTTTTCTAATTTTACTTTATTTGTTGTTTTTGACTATTATAGGATCCTTGTTGTGCATGCCACAAACCAGATGGTCATGTAGACCATTATTACCTTTCAACCCAAAACTGCAATGAATTGAGAGTATGGATGAACAATAAGAAGCTGAAAGATTAGCCGATTTAGCTAATGCACAGGACAATAAAAAAAATAGAGATAACCTTGGTCGTATAGCTAATGCAGAGGATGATGAATGGGGAGATGATGGATTGATTGATCTAGTGAATAGGAGACATGCAGAAAATGTAGCTATACTAGCAAATTGGAATTGTCTAGTTAGGGGGAGAGGAAATCGCCAACATGTTGTGAAGTTTGACCCAGATGACAATGATGATGTTGATTTGGATGGAGTTGGTGCTACATGAGCGATTATTCCATCACCATTAGCACCCGGAGTGAAGTTTAACATCACAAGCACTATGATACAGTTGATAAATCCATGGGGCTATTTGGTGGACTTCCAGGGGATGACCTGAATATGCATCTAGTAAATTTTATTAACATCTGCAAGTCCTTTGATAATCCTGGAGTAAGGCAGAATGCAATCCGTCTGAGGCTATTTTCGTTGTCTCTTTCTGGAGAGGCAACCCTGTTGTTGAATGAGCTAGCACCCTATAACAAACTAGAGGCAACTGAAAGGAGCTTTCCTAGAAAGGTTCTTTCTGCCTTCCAGAATGTTATAGTTGAGGGACGAGATTAGTAACTTCAGGCAGCTACCGAATGAAGCCTTTTATGAGACATGGGTAAGATTTAAAAAGAAATTGACACAATACCCAAGTCATAAGATAGTGGATGATCATTTTATGAAAATATTTTATAAGGCTTTGAACTCTATTACAAAGCCAACTATAGATAATATTGCAAGAGCAACTTTCATGGATCTTACTTTCACTGAGGCTATAGAGATGCTAGAGAGAATGACTAAGACAAGTAGAGCTTGTCATACCAGGATTCTAAGGTAGCAAGCAATATTGGTTCTAGTGAGATATCAGTAGAACAACGTATGAGAGAAGAGAAGCGTGATAAGAATATGGCTCACATGACGATCCAGATGGATTTGCCCAAAAAGAATTTACTATCAGAGAAGGTAAAAAAGGTAAAAGATGTGGGGTCACATAGTAGGGAAGCTGAATCTGATTCTGAGAAGGAGGCAAACTACTTGAATAATCAGGGGATTTTCATGGCAATGGCTAAGGAAATCAAGGTCGGAATTATTATGACAAAGCTGGTTATAGAGGTCGTGACCAAGGTGGATGGAAGAGAAAAATTGATAATATTAGTTGTATATACCACCTGGGAGTTATGAAAATGCATCAATTAATTCTAGGAAGATGTCAACGGAGGATATTTTGGCTAAGGTGTTAAAAGGTATGGAGTCTATCAATGCTAGAGTGAGGGAGAAAAATAGTGATTTTTCATCCATGAGTCAATTAGTTGACTCACATTCTACATCCATTAAGTAATTAGAGCAACATATGAACTAATTATCAGCAGCATTCAATCAAAGAAAGAGTGGGACGTTGCTAAGTAAGACAGTGTAAAATCTAGGTCGTGTATGCCTATTACTACTAGAAGTGGTAAAATATTACCTGGTCCTTTCTTGAGTGCATCCATTCCAGATGATGTAGTGAAGTTAGAAGAGAAAGCCATAGATAAACATCTAGTAGAGTCTAAAAAGCTAGAGAATATGAAAGATTCATCCAAACAGAAGTAAGCTGATAACATTGGAAAGGACAAAAGAAAGGAGGTGAAGTCCACTACAACAAAGCTACCAAATCTACCTCCTCCATTTCCACAAATATTATAAAAGAAGGTGGATGATACTAAGTTTAGCAAATTCATGGCTATGTTGAAGCAATTGACAATGAATGTGCCTTTAGTTGAGGGATTAGAGAAGATGCCGGGATACACTAAGTTTATGAAAGTACTTGTGACAAAATAAAGGACATTGATCTATGAACCAGTGGATAATCTTCATCACTGTAGAGCCATTACTACCAAATCTCTAGTGCAAAAAAAAGCTGACCCAGGTACATTTACTGTCCCATGTACTATGAATCATTTAACTTCGCAAAATCCCTTTGCGATCTAAAGCAAACATTAACCTCATGTCATTGGTATTTTTCAAATAGTTGGGTTTAGAAGATCCTACGCCTACTAATATGCGACTTCTGATGGCTGACAGGTTGGTGAAAAAAATAGTGGGAAATTCTTTATGATGATTTGGTTAAAGTTCCTAGTTTTATATTCCCAATGGACTTTGTGATTATAGATTATGATATGGATTTCAAAGTTCCCATAATCTTGGGTAGACCATTCTTATTAACTGGGAGAGTGTTAATCAATTTGGAGTGCAATGAGCTGAAATTTAGTCTCAATGATGAAGAGGTTAGCTTTGATATATGCCAATCTATGAAACAACAGAAGAAGATAAGTGTTATTCCAGTTATTAATGTGCTTTATGAAGATGATCAAGAGGTGTCAGTTGAAGAAAGATTTGTGGTGGAGAATTTAGCTGCAGTGTTGATGAACTTCTACAGAGAGTGAATTGATGAGTATGATAAGACTGTATGTGCACTGACGAGAATGGGGTCAGACTCTTATGCCCCCAAGAAGCTGAATTTGTATTTAAAAAATCATCCAACACTACCTACTAAGCCTTTGATTGAAGAACCACCGGTGTTGGAACTGAAGAAACTGCCAAGCTATTTGCGGTATATGTTTCTAGGTAATGGAAACTCTTTACCAGTTATTGTTGCAGCAAATTTGGGGGAGCATCAGGTTGAGGCTCTTATTTTTGTACTGTGGTGCTATAAGCTAGCTATAGGGTGGACTATTTCCGACATCATAGGCATCACACCTAGTATTTGAACACATAAGATCTATTTGGAAGAATAATACACCTCTACGATTGAACATTAGCACAAGTTGAACCCACTAATGCAAGAAGTAGTGAAAAGGAGATCATAAAGTAGCTTGACACTAGGGTAGTTTACCCAATCTCTGACAATAAGTGGGTGAGCCCTATGCAGTGCGTACTTAAAAATGAGGCATGACAGTTGTAGCAAATAAAAGAAATAAGTTGATTCTACTCAGACCGGTGACTGGTTGGCAAGTCTATGTTGATTATAGAAAGCTGAATTCCTGGACGTTGAAAGATCATTTTCTAATGTCCTTCATGGATTAAATGCTTGATCGATTGAAAATAAGGGGAGTATTGTTTCCTTGATGGTTACTCAAGAGACAATCAAATATCGATTGCTCTTGAGGATCAAGAGAAAACAACTTTCATATGCCCCTATGAAACCTTTGTATTCAAATGAATATCGTTCGGATTGTGCAACGCACCAGCTACGTTCCAAAGGTGTATGATGTCGATCTTTATTGATATAGTTGAGGACACTAAGGAAGTATTCGTGGACGACTTCTCTTTATTAGGTGATTCCTTCAATTTGTGTTTGGTGAATTTTAGGAAGGCGTTGCAACGATGTGAAAAATTCAACATAGTCTTAAATTGGGAGAAATGACATTCATGGTGAAGGAAGGCATAGTGTTAGGAAAAAAAATCTCAGCAAAAGGGATTGAGGTTGATAGATCTAAAATTGAATTTATTGAAAAGTTACCTCCTTCTATATCAGTTAAAAGAGTTCGTAGTTTTCTTGGCCATGATGGGTTCTGAAGATTCATCAAAATTTTTTCCAAAATTCCAAACCCACTTTGCAATTTATTGGAAAAGAGAGCAATTTCTTATTTGGCGATGATTGTATGAAGGCATTTCAATGCATTAAAGAGAAGTTGGTTTTTGTACCTATTATTGTTGCTTCGAATTGGTCTAAGTTATTTGAAATAGTGTGTGATATGAGTGGGGTAGCACTTGGGATTGTTCTGGGAAATAATAAGGAAAAGTTATTCCATCTTATCTATGATGCTAGCATGGAATTAAATAGGGCACAAAAAAACTACATGATCACAGAATAAGAACTTCTAACAGTGGTGTATGCATTTGAAAAGTTTTGGGCGTATTTATTGGGGACCAAGGTAGTGGTCCATACCAACCATATCTTATTAATATACTTGATGGCAAAGAAAAACGCCAAATTAAGACTGATCAGATGGGTATAGTTGCTGCAGTAGTTTGACTTCAAAGTCAAAGACCGAAAGGGTTGTGAAAAATTAGGTAGCGAACCACTTGACTAGGTTAGAAAATGACCAGTCTACTATAGAAAAGATAGAGATTGATGATTCTTTTTCGAATAAGCATATTCTAGCTGCTTCTCTTGACTTGATATCGTGGTATGCTCATTTTTCTAATTTTGTTGTTAGTGACATCATTCTAGATAACCTGTCATTCCATCAGAAGAAGAAGTTTCTCCAGGTTGCGATGAGGTATTCCTAGGATGAGCTCTACTTGTTAAGATATTATGTAAATAACATTATTAGAAAATGCATACCATAGGTTGACATAAAAAGCATTGCTTCCCCAGTTGGGGGACATTATGCAAGCGATCGTACTGCTCGAAAAGGTGGTGCTAAGTGGTTATTACTGGTCGTCCCTTCATAAGGATGCTTATGAATTTGTTAAGAAATATGATCAATGTCAAAGGAAAGGTTCAATCTCCAAGCATAATGAAATGATAAGAACAAAGATGATGGAGGTGGAATTATTTGATGTGTGGGGCATAGACTTCATGGGCCCATTTGTAAGATCCAATGACCATAAGTACATCTTGGTTATTATGGACTACGTGTCCAAGTAGGTTGAATTTGTTGCCTTATATGATAATGAAGGAAAAAGGGTGGTTGCATTCTTGAAGAAGAACATTTTCTCACAATTTGGAGTACCACGAACAATCATAAGAGATGGAGGGTCACACTTCTATAACAAGGTTTTTTGGTCTGCTCTATTGAAGTATGGTGTGAAAAAAAAAATGGATACTCCACATCACCCATAAACTAGTGGGAGAGTGGAGGTTTCAAATAGAGAAATAAAGGCAATTTTGGCAAAGACTGTGAACGCAAATAGAAGTTGTTAAGTGTATAATTAATTTGGTTGTTAAGTGTACAGAAGTTGTGTCTCAGAGAGATAGAATTAAAAAATCTTACAAGATATAATGGAGATACTGATGAAACATCAGTTAGTTGACGGTCCATCACAAAGGATGTTAAAACCGTGGCCAAAAAATAGTCATTCTGGATAAGGGGTGATAGGAAACTTAATGGACCGTCAACTCAATAACAAACCTTCGATTGGATTGTTACAAATTTTGCAAAAGTCAAGTGTTCTGGATAAGGTTGACGGCATGTGTGATGGACTATTATATCAGCTAAGGACCGTCAGTTTGATTATCAAGACTAGCCGGCTGGCATGAGATTCTGGTAAGTTGTGACGGCCTAGCCGGCGGACCATCAGTCACCTGACGGACCGTCAGAAAAACCCTAGGTTTAAAATATAAGGGTCGGGGAAAATTAAGCCCAGGGGAGTATTTAAACCGACCCAAAAGTCTTTTAAATGGATAAAGGGAATCAGTTATATGAACGTTCCTGTCTCTCTAACTCCCAAACTATTGAAAATCCTGCACATTCATTATTTTTAAATTAAATTCATCTTCTCTAAGGACTCTTCACTTTATTCTCTCCCCTAATTAAACTACCAACAATCTCTTTTATTTTATAAGTCTCAAGCTTCAAACCCTTACTTTTTAAAAGCATAAATTTATAGTTGCTCATAGTTTGTGGAGTCTAAAAAGAGTGAAGAAAAGCATCAAGAATAAGGTATGATTCTACTTCGTCTCTTTGTTTCAAAGACTGAGCATGCTAAGAATGTAAGTAAAAGTGCTTTCTGAAGAGTATTTATTTTCGAATATAATTAAATTGAACACTGGTGTAATTTGGTTGGGGTGAAGTATGAGTAACCCATATTCTAAAGTGTATAAAATTAGGTTGAGAGTAGGCTTGTTGGAAATTTTTTTTTGAATACAAAACCTTTGTCTACTAGATGTTTGACAAAATGCCACAAAGAGGTATGAAATTGAAGAAAGAATGGATGACGGGTAAATTAATGGAACATCGAATTTGTAATGCACCATCACTATGTCCATCGCCAATTGAAATTTTGAAATGGTTTCTATTAATTAATGATGGATAGATAAATAGATCATCAGCTAGACCGTCAATGAATCACTGAATTTCTGTTAAGCTGCGATAGACAAGTCAACGGGCCATCACTAACCTTATGGACCATTAGTCAACCGTCACTTTAATAAGTGACTCTTTTTGCTTTGATAGTACAAATTATTACATCTTCTAATTGGTAGTGTGATTTTATGCTCCATTCTCAGGCACTATGACTCAAAAACTACCAGTAAGAAGAGGTGGTAAGTGATCTCAACAATCCTGAGACACCACCACTTTAAAAGGCAGAGGTGAGCAGGAGAGAGATGATGAAGCACTAGTATTTAACACTCATAAAAGTGAAAATAAGAAGCAAGTACTCTCCCAGTCTGATAAGAAGAGTAAAACTGAAAGTAGTAGCAACACAAGTTCTATTCCCGATAAATAAGGGGGTAACACTTCAAACCCTGACCCAGTCGACATATCAGAACCTAAGGAAGGAGATATTATCAAAATCAAAGACTTGGAAGTACATGAATCAATCCGATGGAAGGTTGAGGGTTAAAAGAAGCACTTCTATGATGGGCTCCATCCCACTCAGAATAGACCTATGAAGTAACCATTGCAGAAGAGTATCAAATAATTACTCTTGATCTTCTTGGGTACCCAGATTTGGAATGGAGGTCTAATGAATATGATTCATCAATCTTGAGCAATCCTACAGGTTCATACTATCCAAATGTGGTGCGGGAATTATTTGCTAATTACTTAGCACTATTAGAGAAGGACTGTCCCAAAAGCACCAGAATTATAGATATGAGGCAGAACACAGGTTCCTGTGAGAGGGGTGACAGTTGACATTTGTAACCATATAATCAATAGAATGTTATTTGGTCCAGATAATCTAGAGCCATCCATCACACTAGAGTTATAGCATCTTATGACTACACCATCTAGCCAAAGGCCTTGGTTGGCTCGAGTTTTTACAGATGACAGTTATCCATCATAGCTGTAGGGTAAAGATTAGATTGCAAAGTTATCCCTAAATTTTAGGGCAAAGTTTGGTGGGCCATCGTTAGATTGAGGCTAATGCCTATCGGAGGGGATGCTAACTTGGACAATCAAAGAGCTGTGCTAGTATCCAGTATGACTGAGGGGTTGAATATTGACTTTGGTCACATTATTATTGATGAGATATTTGTTCTTGGTCACAAGATGGAGAGTGCATTACCATTTTTATTCTTGATCACAGAGTTGTGTAAAAAGGCAAATGTTCCTATAATTAGGGGTGTGGATAATGCAGTCTGAGCCTTTAGAAAGAAAGACATTGGCGGAAAAAAGATGATTTCAAGTTCAAGATGTGACTCTATAAGCCGCCAACCTATGATGCACTGACTGCACCCACTCCAGAGACTTTAGAGGTTTCTTCAGGTACGCTATTGCCTATAGCTACTTATGTCTCATCGGGTACTTCTACAGTTTGAAGTATGTACCTCTAGTAGGGTAAACATTAGACACTACTTTTATACCTCTGAGATACTCAGAGTACAGGTTGACCTAGGAGAATTTAGTAATAATAGTAAAAGATCAAAAAAAGTTTTGAGCTACAACTAAGTGCTTAGTCCAAATAATTCAAGCCTTTTACGGCTAGAATTATGGTTGAAGCTATTAAGCCATGTCAAAACTTACATGCTTGAATGGATGATATGAAAGAGAGAGTGAACAACAAGCTGAGAGATTTATCCATTCCATATTTTGTAAAGTTTGTGGCCGAATTCAAGAAAGCACAGGCTGATAATGCTGAATTTTGAAGAAGTAACCACTATCACGTGCATTTAATCTTGCATTGGTGGTTAGTAATGAAGAAGAAGGTCTTGCAGATCTCATAGGAAATCCACTCAAGGATAAAGGTAATAATATTGATGAAAGTAGTGATACAAGATCAGAGAGAAAGAAAAGGAACATAGATGAAACACCAGAGCAAAGGAATAAGAGAAAAGAACTACAAAGATCAAAGACAAATAAAGAAAAAAGAAAAAAGAAAGTCATCGATGAAGCAACTGGGGTGTCTACTAGTTTAGCCCAAGGAAGTGGGAACATGCCGGAGATAACACCTATTCTGATACCTGCTGGAGATAACACCTATTATGATACCTTCCACTGGGGAGAAAGTTATGTTGAGTACCCCAGTTGCTGAGGGGTTTGCCGTTGTTGTATCCGAGACCAAAGAAGCCTCGCCTGACTTGACTGATTCACAAGCCTAAGGGATTTTCAGGTATTCTACTCCCTTATTCTTAATTTATGATGCATTGAGGACAAATTATTTTTATTTAGTAGGGGTGGGATACTTGTTATGTAGAGTAGTCACCACGGGGGTTTTTGTTGCATGTGTTCTTTTCCCTCATGTGTTACTAGTAGAACCGGCATGTCTAGGATATTTATTTTTCTTTTGTGGAATTTTGTGATTATAAATATGTTTTTATTTTATTTAATATTTAATGTGTAAATATCTTTCATGTGTGTTGGAAAATAGTTACTTCGTAGAAAGCTGTGAATTGATATTTATGAAAATGGTCATTTTTATCTCTTATTATACATATTATGTGATGATCAACCATTGTGGATCTATAATTGGCATTAGAAGTGTTGAATTTGAGAAAGCATAATCATATGGTGCAAGTCCAAGAGTCTTTAGTATAACTATTAGTTGATTTCCAGTGTGTGTGAGGATTTGATACAGTTCTTATATTGTGTGTACAACTAGAATATTTGTGTAGTATTGTGGTTGATTAAATAGGATAGGATAGTTGGACTTATTTAAATTTTAGTCCACTTAGCCTTAAATGCCCTACCAAAAAGATGTAATTTTTCCTTTGAACCCTTTTGAGCCTTTAATTTAATTTTTATCCCTACTATTCTTAGTCGCTTTCATTTGATTATTGATATCTAATTTTGGTCCTAGCCCTTCTTTGGACATTGTGTACCTCAAATTAGGAAAAATACCTAAGTTGAGGGTGGTTACTGTTAGGAAGTTAGTAATTCAAAAAGAAGTAGTTTGAATTGTGTAGAGGAGTCTCATCCAGCCCTGATCTATTTAGATAATGTGTACCTCAACTGATAGAATCAGCATAAGTTGAGGGTGGCTAATGTAGTATTGTTAACAAAGGTGTTTTAAGATTGTAAGATGAATGGTATAAATTGTAAAAGAAGCTAAAAAAGAAGTAGTCATGGTGAGTAGAACTATAGTCAAGGAGGGTGAAGTCTTTACTTGAAGTTACTACACGAAAAAAATTCATCACCTGTCACCCAAGTCTTACTACAAGCTATAGAAAGTCATGTTTGATCTTTGCTAATCAACCATAGGCTGCATAAGATAATAAGGGAAAGCTTATGGGTGTATGGGCTTTGTTTGAAACTTTTCTTGTGAGAGTAAGAGTTCTAGTTGTTAGTCCACAGGTTATCTAAGCATGTCTAGTGGATTTATTTAGCTATAAAAGAAAACTGAACTGTGCTTGTTGTTACTAATTCTTTAAGATCTTGTATCATGAGTATGCATATTTTAAATTGAATAGTATGCCAAATATGGATCCTTGTGTGTTGATATTTCATGAGTAAGGTGCTAGTTAAGTGGTTGCTTACTATGTAGTTCAATAGCTAAACACTAGTCATTATTCTTACTGTACACGTGATGTGGTATGAAGTTGTTTGGGGACAAGCAATTGTCTTAAGTTGAGGGTGTTGATATTGTGGCATTAGACAGAATATTTTTCACTTTTTACAAGGGATAATTGAATGTTTTTAAGCTGCTATTGAAGTATTTGATGTTGGGTTTTACTTGTTCTTAAAGAAATAACTCAAAAGATGGAATAACTTGGTAAAGAAAGAACTGATTGAATATGATAGACTTATTTATGGACTATCACTCTTTCGATGGTCCATCACTGTGGCTGTCACGCTTAAACAGAATGGAAGTCACTTTATGGTCCTAGTGATGGACTAGGTGATGGGCCTTCAGTCTTGTGATGGACCATCATTGAGAGCGTCAGCCATAAACAGAAGCAAAAGAGTCCAGGGTTAAAGTGACAAACTTAGTGATGGGCCATCAAACCTGCGATAGACCATCAACCTTAAACAAAAAGCAAGTAAACCAGAGTTACAACAACGAACTGAGTAACAGACCGTTAGTCTTGCGATAGACCATCACTTTGTCCATCAATTAATGACGCCATAACTTTTATTTAAATTTTGAATTCCCACTTTCTAGGAGCCTATAAATACCCAACTTAGGGTTAGATTAGGTATCTTTTGGGCTCTTGAAATATTTTGTAACTTTATTCTTTGAGAAACAAGCTTAAACTTTGGGATTTTATTTTATTCACCATCATCTAAGATTTGGAACAATCTCTTGTATCTTTGTAAGTAATTTTGAATTGTTTATGAAATATACAAGGTAATTCTTTTCTTTTATTATGTTTGGCTAAAACTCCCATAACTAGGGTTATATAAGCCTTGGTGTGATTTATTGTTTGGGTTGTGAGAATGATCAAATTCCATAGATAAATTCAATTGCATGACCTTCTTTTTAGATTAATGATTCTTCATGATTGCAAACTCAAAGGATAAGCCCATAAACACCACTTGTTTGAGTAGAAAAGTTGTTACTGGGAAAAGAGAAGAGTTATAAGAAAATCAAGGGCATTAACCTTTGGTTTCTAGGTTGATGCCTTAACTGGATCAAACCCTTTAGAATTTAATTGAATAATTCATATCACTCTTTAAGTTTGGAAGAATTAAAGTGTTACCATATTTTAGAGTTAAGAAATAGTTAGATGAATTTTGCTGCTCAATTAATCTTGCAATTGGAATTGTTAAGTAGGGATTTGAAATAGCTCGTAGCCCTTATTGTGTCAACACCTTAGTGATCATAACCCCAGTTTAACTAATTGATTTTATTTTTCAAAATAATCATTAGCTCAACTGCTGAATAATATTCTTAATAATATTTATTAATAATATAACCCCATGTATTTCTCGAAACCTTCGATCAACAGTCTGTTAATAATCATATAACTTAGTTAACACCATATTCCCTATGGGATTTGACCCCAACCTAGTTAGATTATATATTTGACAATGATGAGTGGTGATTTTACCACTCATTTGCACCAAATATTTGTGCACAATGCCATATTTCATTTAAGAAAATGAGGCATCATCATGATTTAAATGCACTAATATCTATATTTTGTAGGTATATAGTTGATAAGTTAAAGGTTATGGATTGGAGATAAGAGAGATCAAATGGAAGCAAAATAAGTGTTGTTGAAGACCTAAAATAGTTCAGCCTCAATTACCACAATTGCAATCCTGTCAGTCAAATATGGTCAGGATAGTGCGATCGCAGAACACACTAGCGGTCGTGTTAGCCATGATCGCGAACAATCTCACATGATCACGGATAAGTGGGAATATGACCTAGGGCAGTTTTGAAATTTCTCTTAGATGAATCCCAAACCTCATATAGGAAAAAACCCTTTCTTCATTGGGTATTGCTTAACTCATAGACATTTTTTGAATTTAAAGCAATAACCCTAATTGGGCAAGGTTGTAACTAATTTTGATGATCTAAATTGTTAGTGTTTTGTGAAGAATGAATACTTTACATAATCCTTATGGTATATATATCTTTACTTTCTTCATGAGTAGCTAAGTAATTTAGTCTTTGAATTATGTTGAACTAAAGTGTAATTGTGTGTGGTTGTTGTAGTGTTTGCGTGATGTTTAGTTGTTTAGTTTGCTTTGGTTTATTAGTAGGAATTTATGGGTGAAAAACCCAAATCTCCAAATGGGTTTGATGGATGAAAACCCCAAACTTTAGAAACCCTTCATCATCCTTGAAAGAGGGATAAAGATAAACATATGGTAACCCATAATATCCTTGAAAGAGGGTTATAGGGGGCAAACGTAATGGTGGACAACTGAGCCTATGGTTTACTGCTTTTTTCAATCTTAGAAATAAGTCTAATTGTAGGGTAAATCATGTCAAGAGCATCATCCTAGAAATAGGAATGCTTGATTGAGGTTTTGGGTGATTACGAAACGCACACTTGTTAGGTGCACGAAAGAGCCAACGGGTGAAATCCTTGTGGTTTTGTTGAAAGACTAACCACAAAGACCTTAGACCTAGCCTATCCTTTACTTAACAACTAAGTTTCAAGTTAGACTCTCAACAACCCATGCACTCCTTATCTTTAGGTAGACGTAATCCCAAGATTTTCTCAAATCTTGATTCTAAATCAAAAGTACTGAATTAGTGTGTTAGTAACCAAAGATTTTTGCAAACAAAGTTCAAAACAATTCCCCCCACTTTATTTTCATGTAGTGTTTGTTAGCGTTCTGGGTAACCTTTTACTAATTAGTACACCTATAGGATTTGAAATTTATAATTCGCTCATTGTGGATTCGACCCAAATATGAGTTGGGTTATTGACAATGACCACCTTACCCCTCAAACATGGGATTAAGTTGAGGGTTACCAAAAATGGCATCGTTGCCAAGGAGTGGAATATAGATTTTACTTGTGCGGTGTGATTCTTACTTGGGAATACCTAGGGTGGTATAATTTACTTTATTTGTTGTTTTTGAATTTTTTATGAGATCAAAGTATTAACGAAACAAACAATGAGTGATAACGCAAGAAACATGGCCCCCTTTTATGGTCCCCTAGATGATGAGGGCCAACTATATGAAACAGGCCAAACAAGTGCAATCCATATCCCACCAACTAATGGGAACAAATTCTTGCATGTGACTAGCACCATGATTTACATGTTGCAAATTAAAGGATTGTATGGGGTCAATCCTTTGAGGACCCAAATGTCCATTTGAAGAGTTTCATGGAAATGTATGTGACATTCGATATAGAACACATTACTCAAGAATCCAACCGGATTTGCCTTTTCCCGTTCGTACTAACGGGCGAGAAAGTTTAATGGCTTCGCTCACTTCCACCAGGCTCAATTACATCTTGGGATGAGCTTACTACGGAGTTTATTAATAGATACTGTCCACCATCTAAAATACTTCAAAAACAGGATGAGATTGTGAATTTTTAGCAAATAAATGGAGAGCCATTGTTTGAAGCTTGGGAATGGTTTAATGGAAAATTGGCCCAATGCCCATGTAATACCCCATATTTTTCCTAGCTTAAATTCGTTCCTAGAATGTTAAGAATTAGCTTCCAAAGTAAAGAATATTTATTTCATATAGAATTTTCCATATTTAGACCTCTCATTGTGTGAGAAATTGAATAGCTTTTCATTGATACCAAATTTGCCTAAATCCGACACGCGGTTGAGAAGTTATGGCATTTTAAGTTGATAAGGTACCACCTGGGCACTCAACACATCGTGGAGAAGGCAAAAATATCAATCGTCACATTCTAGTGAACCTCCGTGACGTTGGCGCATCGCAGAGATGTCCTATTTCCCAGTTGTCAAAATCCAGTTTCCCAACGCGATCTTATCGCATCGCGCCAATGGCCAAAATGGCATTCCAAAGAGGCACCGCGATGGTGGTGTGTCACAGAGTTTGCCCAGTTCCTAATTGTCCAAATTCCAGTGAGCTACTACAATAGTGGCGTGCCATGGTGGCCTGCCAATTTGGAAAAATATTGCATTTCAATTCTGACTTAAAGTTTAATGGGGGGTTTTTTGGTCAATACCCAAGGCCACAATCCATCCAAAATATAGGATTAAACATATTCCTAGCACTTTACGCTCATTATTCATCATTCTCTTCAAAAGTAAAACCCTAGAGCTCTAAAGCTTCTTCTCCAAGAAATCAAAATCTTCCATTGTTTCTCCAAGAAAGCTTAAGATTTAGGATTTCCATGACAAGATAATTAAGAATCCATCTCCAAGAACTCAATTAGGAATCAATAATTCAAGTTTCTTTATCTAATCATCAATCAAGGTATGCGGGGTTTATGAACAAGGATCTTTTTCCATCCTTGTGCCCAAAACCAAGATTTTATTTAAAATTCATATGATTTTGAGTGATTATTCATGAGATTTGAATTAGGGTTCATACCCAGTATTGCTCTTTTAAAGATTTTGAGATTTAGTGTTTTAGAAGTTGAAGTGCATGTCTATTTTCATATTTTCATGCCTATTGGAGTAATTTATATATTTTGAGATAAACTATTATTCTTTTCAATATCAAGCATGATTATTATGATGTTTTGACATAAGATTGAAGCATGGGTTATTACCCCAATATTGAATATTATTATTTCAAGAAAGATTATGCCTTAAGCATTTTATTATTAGATTATTTATAGATTTTTAGTAAAGCTTTGATCTTTCGATCACCAAATAAGTTTTGGAATCCACTTTAGAGATTATTACTAATTACAGAAAGCAAAATAGCTTTATTTATAGATTGATTCAGATAAGTGCATAACTGGTTTTAAAATAAACCTTTATGCTAGTTTTAAAGTGGATTTCCAACAAGATGAGCGTAGCAAATTAAAGGGAGTAGTATTTATCACCGAGTTGGTATAATTCCAAGGTCCCATATCCCAGAACTTCGTGCTACCATAGAATTGAGATTAAAGCACCCATTGTAGGCTGAGATAGTGATCACTTAAGCTAAGATTATACTCTCTAGAAAGAGTATGATACCTCTCCCCAACGTGAGGTTTCTTCCTTAGGAGGACGAGACGTTGGACTCCATGTAGTTCGCATGGTTTATGTCGGTTAGAAAAACCTCCCTTGCAGAATAGTTTTTAAAAGAATTCCCTACTAGTAAAAGTAAATAAAAAGTCTTGAGTATTTCCCTATTAATAAGAAAAGTTTTGTAGAAAACTAAGTGTAAAGGCTTACAGTTTACTCAAATTATGCTTTACAAAAAGTTAAACAGTTACAGACTTCAACATTTAGATTTTAGATTTTAGAAGTGAGCTTTTTCTACACTTAGACTGTATGATTTACATACAGAATAATAGTACAGCTTTCAGAACTAAATATTATAACTCACTAGATTTATAAAGTATGATTGATTTATTATTCATGATTTTAGTATTTCAGATATTCCAGCTTATATGAGTTATTTACATTTAGCATGCATTGTTTTAAAAATTATGATAATGGGTGATGTTTTACTTTTGCATTTCAACCCCATATACTTAGTACATCCTCAAAGTACTGATCCACATATATTTCTATGTACTACATTATCTCATAATATAGGCTTAGGTGCTCAGTATCAAAAGTATGAGTAGTTCGAGCCTCTTCATCTATATCCAATAGTTGGTGAGTCCTTATAGTTTGGGGACTTATTCATTTAGATTCTACATCTTATTAGTTTTATATGATTCAGTATTCTTTTCAGACAGTTCAATTTAGCTGGGGGCCTATCGTAGTGACTGTCTATTATTAGTAGTAGAGGCTTATCAAACTGCTAGATTTGATTCAGACTTGCAGTATTTGATTTTCAGATATTTCTTTTAGATTATTCTCAGTTATTTTAGACAGTTTCCGCATTCAGTATGAATTTTATGTCCATATTACTTTGATTATGAGATTTATACCTAGAGAAGGCAGACAGGGTTAGCTTAAGGCTACTCATAGTCTTGAGCATCGTGTGACATCTCAGAATTAGATTTTGGGATGTTACAACCCAAATCATGAAGTCTCGGAGAAGATACTTCTTGAGATATTCTATTGGGCCCTTAATGCATTAAATAAAATGGTGGTGGATAATGCGGCGGGTGGCTCCATAGTAAAGATGCACCATCATGCGGCCTTTCTATTGATAAGAGAAGTATCAAAGAAAAATTGAGGCTGGCATGCCCGAGATATTGAAGTTCCCAAGATCCCTTTCGCTACATATATGGTTGATAATAAACAAAGAAAGTGGAATGAAGAGAAAGAGGAGACCATGGTGAAAATGATGACCCAACTTGAACTATTGACAAAGCATGTTATGTGTACACCCATGAAAGTGGTAAATTCTGTAGCATAAAAATATTATGAAGATGATAAGAAAGCAAAGAAGTTGGATGAGAAAGTCCGGTATTTGGCTAACTACTCGGGGGGTTTCCGCCCCGCCTATCAAAGGCATGGTGGGAATTAAAATTAGATGAGCCATGAGCGAGATAGAGATTGAAGAGATAGGGAGCGTGATTATGACCATTATGTTCCCCCTCATAATCGAGCTAAGACGAATAAGTCAAGTGCCATCAACCTTAAAAAATTCAAGACCGAGGATATGTTAGCAAGAATATTGAATAGAGTAGAAGGTATGGACAAAATGGTTTATGAGTTGAAAGGTGACTTCTCTCAACTATCTCAAATTGTGGTGTCTCACTCCATCTCTATCAAGCAATTAGAAACCCAATTGGGCAAATCTCTGTGCAACTAAATCCTAGGCCTAGAAGTGGACTCCCTAGTAACACAATTGCTAATCCAGAGAATGATACTCAAGTTCTATCCATTGTCACAAGGAGTATAAGACACTTGATAAGCCCTATAAAGAAGACTTGAGCAAAGGAGGTGTTACCTCAAAGTGGAGAAGAAAATTGCGAGAAAGAGACCGATGAAAGTGATGAATAAGTGGTTGAGGTTAAAAATCCACAAAGTAAAGCAAGACCCACAATCTAAGTTCTTCCCTCATTCCTTCAACGATTGAATAAAAATATAAAGGTGAAATATTAAGGAAGTTCATGGCAAAACTTAGCATAATATCTATAAACATCCTATTGCTCGAGGTTATACAAGAGATTTCAGGATATGCTAAGTTAATGAAAAAGTTAATGTCCAAAAAGAAGCTTATCGATGGTGACCCCATTGAGGTCACTCATGGGTTGCAAAAAATAATGATGAACCTAAAGCATTCACCATACCTTGCACAATAAGGACATATGAGTTTGCAAAAACTCTATGTGACCTTGGTGCGAGCATCAACTTAATGCCTATTTTTATTTATAAGAAACTTAGATTGGATATCCCTACACCGACCTCTATGTGACTCTTAATGGTGGACTGGTCTATCAAAAGGCCAGTGGGTATTTTATTTGATGTCCTTGTTAAAGTAGACAAGTTTATACTTTCGGCAGATTTTGTGGTTTTAGATTGTGAAATGTACCAAGAGGTACCTATCATCCTTGGATGCCCTTTATTAGCCACCAAAAGAGACATTGTTGATTTGGAGATAGGGGAAATGACGTTTAGGGCACAAGAGTATGAGGTCTCTTTCAAAATTTGAAAGACAAAGAAACAAAATAGCAAAACTTTAAGTTGTGTCTGTGGTCGATGTTGAGAGTGAAAAGGCAAATAAGGATGGCTTGAGGACCTACCTTGAAAATAGAAAAAGAAAGAAGTCATGTCATGACTTAAATAAGGAGCTAGGTGGGAGGCAACCCACAAATGCTATGAAAATGGCTCATATCCCTTTTGTTATATTTCTGTAGCATAGATATTAGTTTTTGCATCCGAATAACTCATTCATTTATGGCACTATGTAGTGTATTGGATGAGCTTGGAAAGGAAAAAGTGTGCAAATTTGCATTGAAAACTTTATAGGGAAATATTTATCAAAAATTGAGCAAAGAGCTGAATAGGGGAAAATAGGGGAGCAGAAATACTCTCAGTCACTGCGATTGCTATCCCTAGGCGCGATCGTGGTCACCCATGTGTCAGCGATTGTGGCCACCTGAACATAGTCGTGGTTACTTCAGCCACTTAATCCTTAATTTCCCTCGCACTCTCTTTCAAGTTTTATTCTCTAATTGGACCAAATTCTGGCCAAGCTTGTGAGCCCTCCAACAGCATCCTAGCATTTTTTTTGCTTCATAATTCGGGTAGGTGTCATGAATCCATGCTTAGAATATTTAAAAATAGGCCTTAGAATGCATGATTTAGAGAGGGCCTAAAGTTTTGATTGTTATGCTTCCATATTGTCATAACCGATATTTTTGTGGTTTTTGGTGTTTGATTAAGGTGTGCCCACAAGTGGAGAAATCTTGTGTACCCAAAAATATTTGCAAAATATAGAACAATGTAGTGTGCACACTAAGTGTTTGATACATTGCCCAAATAAAATTTCAATAATGATTCTTGTTGATTGAATGGCACATTCAAACACTTATTAGCATCTTTTAATCGGTCTTTGTGTAAATCCATATGGTAGAGTATGCTACTGGCCTAAAAATTTGGAAGGGTTTTAAATATGAGAAGCTGGTATGAAACCAGCCTTAAGTATCATGACCGCGGTCATGATTCACAAACGTGGTCATGTCCTGCGATTGCAGTAACTGGAGATAGTTTCCTACCATGACAAAATTCCTGCACTTCTAATTTTTAGCCAAGCTCCACCAAGCACCCATTCCAATGAGCCTTAGTGAACAATGGGCATAGTTTACATTTTAAATTGTCATTGATTTATATCATGTGTTCCTAGTGCTTTCAGGGTAACTTCATGGACAAGTATCATGACATTCGATTCATGGCACCCGAGTGCCACACTCTCTACTATAGTTATCTTTAAATGACAAAGATGCTCTCAAAAAGAGGAATTTTCTTGAAGAATGTGCCAGAGAAGCTACCAGTATTTCATAACAAAATTGAAGCCATGAAGTGGTGGTACTTTGACCCGGATCCATGCATTTTAAATGAATAATGGTTTCGTGAATTTTTTTCCAACATCTGTGAAGTGTCTTTCTCAGACCCATTCAATGTGACTATTTAGATTCGGGGAAAATCAGTGAGAATTATGCCTGAGCAAATCTATGATGTTTATAGGCTCCAATATGTAGACATGGGTGAAGTCAAAACACAAGGGAGTACACGGGGGAGTTGGTTGGCTCAACGGCTATGCCCCAAAAAAATGTCTCTTAGGAAAAGAGTAAAAGAAATATCTCCATGAATGACTTCACGCCTGAGGCTTTGATATGGTGGTAAATTATTTGCAGCTGAGTCTCTCCTTGCACCCACATGACAGTAATCCCAGACCTACGTGCTTGGGTGGTTGCTTGCATTCTAGACGACATCTCTTTGGATATTGGTCAGCTCATGGTCAATAAAATAGATCATTTCTAGAGCCAAGGTGGTATGCATCTCTTCTTCCCCTTTTTGATTACTGAGCTATATAGAAGAGTAGGGGTTGAGGAGTATGCTAGTGATACATGGGTGCTCCCTGGTGCCCCTTTATACCCCTTGACAATTTGAGGAGAGAGAGCACCTATAAAGGCAAGAAGAGAAAAATTGACTTGGAAAAGTCTGCATGTGTTGATCCTGAGTCTCACACACCAAACACCATCAGACCTCTTAAGGAGATTGGAGTTTATATTGCAGCCATCAGGGAGCTTGTGTCTAGTTTTCCCTAAGGACCGGGAGAGCCTTTCACCATCCATCATTCATATGTGTCATGTGCAAATTATGAGAAGTATAGGGAGGATCAAAAGAAGCAAGAAGCTACAATTGATAGGCTTAAGAAAGCTTACTCCTATTTGGCAGAGTTACACCGAGACCTCCGGAGCGCACATAAAAAGATGATCACAAGAGAGAATAAGAGGGATAAGTTCTCTATCAAGATGTGGAAGGGGGTAAAGGTCCTATAGAAGGTCCTAAAATCCAAAGATAGATTTCCTTCCACTTGGGTGGAGAGTGATGATGAAGCCTCAGCTGAGTGGTCCAATCTTAAGGAGAATGATAATAATGTTGCAGAGTCCGAGAGTAATAGCAGCCCTTGATGCGGTTTTAGGGACCACCCTTATCTCATTTATCCTTGATTATTTATGCAGTAGGGACACTGCTACCTTTTTAATTGGGGTGTCTCCTTATTCCCATGCATTTGATTTGGGCCTGTATTATTATTATTTCTGCATAGATTCCTTGCTTTTTTGGTTGATTCTTATTTTTAATTGGGTTGTAATATTTGGGTACTATAACGGTTACCATACTTGCATGGATTAGTTACTTTGTTAATAAATTTTTGCTTTATTTTACTTCTATTAGGCGAGCTTTTCCCTATGATTGACTGAGTGATGACATTCTTAAGGGGAAAGTGTTGTAATTGGGTTTTTAACCATAGCTGCAGGGGAAGTCTGAGTACTCGTGGCATCATGGTCAATGCAAGGAAAGTCTAAGTACCTGTTGCATTGATGATCTGGGATCACATTCATACCCATTGGCAAAGTCTAAGTAGCTATATATTTGGTTTGCCTGTATTAGAGCCACAATGTGAGACTAGCTTGGTTTTTTTCCATGATTAGTAAATTATATATGGTGTGGATGCAAAGCAAACACCCCTCTCCATCCAAAAACTTTTGCAAAATTCGAGGGCATGGATGTGTGCAACCTTGTAATAAAACTTCGACTCTTTTTATGACTCCAAAGAGTGACTTCAAAAAATAGTTGGTACTCCATTTTTGTCCCTAGCTGGTGGAACAATTGATCCCCCTTGATAAGCTTCGCATGCCATTTGTGTGAGCTTACTTGTCTATCTCATGTATACTTGTACCATCTAGACCTTGCCCTATTATTCGTTCAAGGCTAAAATTTGATTGTGCTTGGTTGGTAAAATAATCATAAACCATCTTGTGACATTGGAAGCACACTTTTGCCTAAAAAGCGTACCAATACATAAGAGTTATCCCAAGTCACCCTCATTGAGCCTCTGGACTTTTCTTTGGAAAACACATTATACAGGCTTGGACCCTTCTATTTTTCCTCTTTTCAACTCTACCCTCCTTGAACTTAAGAATACAATCTGAGGCTAAAATCCTAAGTTGGGGGTCGTAGAAATTGAAAAAGGTATAGTTGGGCCATAAAATTATAAGAAAGTTCCTACAAGATTAACCTAATAAAGAAAAATAATTATAAGAAAGAAAAGATCCAATAAAGGAAAGAAAGGCATGATTTATGCATAAAAAAAAAAGAAAGAGAAAAGTGAGAAAACCAAGAAAAAGCAAAGTAGGAACAATAGTAAAGGAAAAGAAGTGGTCAAATAGCAAAAAGTGAAAAGATTGTAATATAGAAGATCAAGGAGGGTTTAGAGTTATTGTCCTAAGTTGATATCCTACACTACCCTAAACCCACATTACAAGCTCAAAAACTCCTTTGTGATTCCCATCCAAGTGTGGTTATTGTAGTGGCGATTGAAAATAGGGGCAATCCTATGTCATGGTACTTGTTAACATTGAGAACTTCTTAAGAGAGAGAGAGAGTGTTTGCACTTAAATTCCATGTTGCAGTATTTGTAACTAGGTGTGTGAAATTTCCTTTTTTGTGAGGAGGCATGTGAACAAGTTGTGGTGGGTGATTTTGTTATCTTTCGCATAATGAGATAAAAGGAAGAATCTTATGGTTGAGTTAAACAAGTAAGTCATTTCTAGAGTGAGTAGTAATTGTCATGTGGTTGCTCCTCAAATTATTTTGCCCAAGTGTGAAGAACTTTTTATGGTGATAATCAATTTGGAGTCATCATGATCATTGGGTAATAGAGTATGGGCATATATGTGAAGTTGTCTAATAGAAAAGGGTGGTATTGCTTGAGGATAAGCAAGGTTTTAAGTTAGGGGTTTTGATGCGTGGTGATTTTACCACTCATTTGCACCAAATATTTGTACACACTACCATATTTCGTATAAGAAATCGAGGCATTGTCATGATTTAAATGCACTAATATCCATATTTTGTAGGTATATAGATGATAAGATGAAAGGTTGTGTATAGGAGCTAAAAGAGATCAAATAGAAGCAAAAGAAGAGCAGTTGAAAACCTGGAACGGTTCAGCCCTACTTACTCCGATTATACTCCTCAAGCCACGATCGCGGTCAGTCAAAGATGGTTAGGATAGTACGATTTTGGAACACACCCACGGTCACATTGGCAGCAATCGCGGACAACCTTATGTGTCATGGATAAGCGGGATTATGACCCATTGAAGTTTTGTAATTTCTCTTGGACGAATCCCAAAACTTATATAGGCAAAAACCGTTTATTTTTTAGGTATTTCTTACCTCATAGACATTATTTGAATTTAAAGAACGAACCCTAATTGGGCAAGGTTGTAACTAATTTTGAAGATCTAAATTCTTAGTGTTTTGTGAAGAATAAATGTTTTGGATAATCCTTACGGTATATCTCTCTTTACGTTCTTCATGAGTAGCTAAGTAATATAGTCTTGGAATTATGTTGAACTAAAGTGTAATTGTGTTTGGGTGTTGTGGTGTTTTCATGATGTTTAATTTTGAGTATGGATTCCACTATTGTTTGGGTTTATTAGTTGAAATTTGTGGGTGAAAACCCCAAATCTCCAAATGGGTTTGATCCCTTTATCATCCTTGAAAGAGGGATGAAGGTGAACATATGGTAACCCATAATATCCTTGAAAGAGGGTTATAGGGGGACAAGGCAATGGTGGACAATTGAGCCTATGGTTTACTACCTTTTACAATCTTAAAAATAAGTATTATTATGGGGTAAATCATGTTAAGAGCATTATCCTTGAAATAGGGATGCTTGATTGAGGTTTTGGGTGATTACGAATTATACACTTATTAGGTGCTTGAAAGAGTAAACGGGTGAAATCCTTGAGGTTTTGTTGAAAGACTAACCATAAAGACCTTCGACCTAGCCTATCCTTTACTTAACAACTATGTTTCATGTTAGACTCTCAACAACCCATACACCCTTTACCTTTAGCTATACATAATCCCAAGATTTTCTCAAATCTTGATTTTAAATCAAAAGTGCTAAATTAGTGTGTTGGTAAACAAAGATTGTTGCAACGAAAGTTCAAACCAATTCCCCCACTTTATTACACATGTCGTGTTTGTTAGCATTTTGGGTAAACTTTTAGTAATTAGTACACCCATAGAATTTGAAATTTATAATTCGCTCATTGTGGATTCGACCACAACACATGTTGGGTTATTAACAATGACCGCCTCACCCCTAAAACATGGAAGTGAGTTGAGCGATATCAGACAATGACTGCTACACTCTTTAAGGAGAGTTGTAATTTGGGCATATCACTAAGCATTAAAATAGTAAGAACAACAATATGAGAACAATTATGCTGATAATCAATAAATCAAATTAAGTAATTACTAAAAATTCATGTTGTCAACTACCATAATCCTAGAACGAAAAGTTCAATTCTACATTGACTGGAACAATTACAACAAATCATTCAAGGAAATAATCTAAATATAAATAATAAAGCAGAAAAGATGAAATTAATTTTCTCTGGCCTCCACGAGGTCTTCTTACTCTGCCTAGGTCAAAAGTTTTATTGAAACTTATTTTATTGAATATTTATAGGTATACAAAAAACCTCAAATAAAATAATTGAGTCTAAAATGAACTAAAAAAAACAAAAGCGGACTATATCTTGTGTGTGTCATGCTGCAAAAGCGGTGGCTCTATGTTTGCCACCATTTCAAATTGCAATTAAAAATGGTCACTTTTGAATATTTTATTAAATGTATTCTATTAAGTTTTCTTCTTAATTTCCTTCTATAATCTTTGATCTTCAATTTGTTTGGTTCTAATTTTTTTCATCTTCATATCATTTTCAGTCCTACACATCAAATATAATATTAGATACAATGCATAAAATTAATGCTCAAAAAGATAAATAAAAATATGAAATATGAGGCAAATAATGACTAAAAATATATAAGTTTTTCCTAACATCACCACCCACACTTAGAATTTTGGTCGTCCTTGAACAATCATTAAAGTACATCTTAATAGATCAAGCTAAGAACACCACCAATTTGGTTGATATAAGAAATTAGGCTATATAGTAATTCAAAACGTCAAGTACACTTTCCGATCATTATGCAAGATATATAAACAAAGAACCAACCTCTAACCTTCTAACCTAGAAGATTGACTCTAACTCATCAAATTTAAGCTCATTCACCTATTCATATCAAATAAAGCTAATAACATCATCTATCTATCATAAAACAAGTGCTCTCATAAGAGAATAAAATAATCTACACATCTAATTCAAAAAACTGAATATAATTTAAGGACTTAGCATCAAAGGACAACTCTCACACTCACAAAACAATTCACATGTATGGACAAAGAACCATAGACTGGCCCATTATGTACATCTCCACTAATTAAGCCTACTCGAATAAAATTAAATAGGTTTTTTAAAGGGTTATAATGTTGGCTTGGGACGTATAGGAAAACTATATATTTGTGACTTACACTTTCCTAATCACTTTGCACTTTTAGGCTTCATCACCATTATTTTATCCTCCTTATTTTCAGTCCTCTCTTCAATAATTATTTTCACTAGTATTCTCATCTTATTGAGAATGCTTTTAAATATCCTTTTCCCAATATTTTTTTCTCATGTCATATTCTTTCAAAGAGGAATTTTTTCATCACTTTGCAGCTATCATTGGTTACCTTTTTAATACTCAACCACTTTTTTCACCCGATTTTGTATGTTACAGTGCTCAAGGAAGTAGGGCGCAAAAACTAGGGACTCAATAAAAGGGCCAAGGCAAAAATATGGCTAATAACAAAAGGCTATAGGCTTAAAGAAGCTAACTAGTGGTATAATATATGAAAAGGCTAAAATTCAACAAGACAAATCAAAGAAAATCTATATCATCTTTCAAAAAAAGAACAACACTTTTATTTCCTTCAATAACATGCAGGGCAAATTCTAGATAAGATGCAAAAGATGGAATATGCAAGAAATCCTCACCACACATGACACAAGTATCAATCAAGATGGATCAATTCAACTTTTAAGAAAAACAAGATCATAGCCAACTATAAAATAAGATAAGCAATATATGAATTCACAATTGTGAGCCTAGATATCAAATAATCTGCTATTTTATTTATATTTGAGCACTCACAAGAAAGTATTACTCAAGTTCAGGCTTAAATTGCTGGCTCACACTATTCAAACAGGTCTTTTCTTTTTCTTTTTAAAAAGAATTAAAAAATTTCATCCTAAAAAATAAAATATACTCATTCAAAGAGACCCCTAAAGAAAAACCAAAAAAAATCAAGGGGTGGACAAAGTATGCTCCAATAAAGACGAAAAAAAAAAATCAACAAAAATTAATTTAATATAAAGAATAAATAAAAATCGTTTTTGTGTTTTTAAACTTTGTCAATTTTTTTTTCTTAAACCTAAAGCAAGTACTAAAAAAAAAGAATCATCTAACATACTTCACTCTAAACAAGAAACTAAAATATAAAAATAATAAAAATCTGATAACATACTTCACCCTAAATAATATTGAAAGACATTCCATTCCACATTTAAAATCATGCTTTTTCCCAAAGCAATAAATAAACAAAATAAGGATTAAAGAAACTCCTTGAGTCCCTCTAGGGCCTAGCTAGCAATATGTGTCTTCAATCTTTATGATGGGTCAGGAGCACACACCACACTTCAATTCAAACATGCTCCTTAGCTCCAAGTTTTGGAAACTCAGATTTCCCCTAAATTTGCAAAAACACAAAGAAAAAAAAGAAAATGACACAAAAAAATTAAAAAAAGAGTTAAAAAAATTAAGGGCCTCCCAACAAGCATCTGATTTAATATCATGGCAGGACATTCATCACTTTTCCTTTTACTGCGAACTTATGAATTGCACCCCTAATTTTGATTTAGATTTGCTTCTCCGCCTAAGAAGCGATGGTATAATTATAATGGGACCAAATAATAGATGTCGCATTTTGAACTTCTTGGTCCTTAATTGATAAATGTATTTTTTTTATTTTAGCACAATAAATTCAGGAATACAGATATATTCTTCCTTCTTCATACACTCTCTCACAATATTAGATAGATCAATTAATATCTCAATATCTAAGAAAAATATGAAAAAACAATACGAAGGAGGTCCAATACACCTTAACTCGTGAATTGTATTACTATTTACTTCTTCATAGATACTATTCTCAACAGTGACAACATTAATAAAAATATAGTCAAGTATCTTTTTATCCTAACACAACTCATCACAAATTTATAGTACGTTAAACACATCGACCTTTGCAATCAACTCAACTTTTAAGTTGTGAAATATCCAAGCCAATTCTGTCATCCTCTTCTGTAAAGTCAACTCTTTCTTTCATGAAGTGTGTCATTGATGAGTTGAAATTTTGCCACTCATTTATATCTCATTTTTTATGAATTAATATGGCTAAATTGATTATATAAGGCTAGTTAGCTCATAAAATACACTAATTTTGAGTATTTGAAGTATATTGGAGAATCACAAATGCGACTGGTTAAGACAGTAGAAGAAATTACAATCGCAATCGCGATTTATGGCTCACAAACGCGATAGGTCAGGAAATTCAAAGATGTCACATAAGAAACCTATTGATTTGCGTATGCAACTACCACGATAGAAGCAAAATTCATGATCGTAATCAAAAGAAACGTGAAAGGCAATGATCGGGCATAATTTTAGGGGCAATGATTAAATTTCATGTGGTTTGATCCAATACATCAAAGTCACAAGCCCAAACATTTTCAGCAACAAATTTTTATCTTTGAATCTTTAGAATACATTTTTGCACTACTCTTGAGTGAAGAACATTCTTAGAGTGATTTTCAAGTGAGGAATTAGTGATTTTCATTTCAGATTTGTTGATACTCAAAGCTTGAAAGTACATTCCCTTTAGTTTTCATGGAGTAATTTAATGAAAATTTGGTATATCTCTACTTTTTTTTCTATGAGTAGCTAGATTTAGATCCTAAATCTTGAGATTATGCTGTACTAAGTTGTGATTAGTGTATGGGGTTTATTTAAGTATTCTTCTAATTAGCTTGTTGTTATGAGTTTTGCATTTATTTCATGATTTAACTAAGAATTGAGGGATGCAAACCCTGGTTACCCTTGAACCCATTCATCCTTGAAAGAGGAGATATGGTTGAGAAATAAATGAAATCAATAACTTGAAGTATCTCATTTAATGGCATCTCTTAGACATAAGGATGTTAATTGAGGTAATAGATTGGTAAAATTATTACACTTATGAGGTGTTAGAAAGAACCCATTTGTAAAATTTAGTGTTTTATTAAAGTATTAACATCAAGACCTCTAAATCTATCCTATCCAAAGTTCCTAAGTAAATTTGAATAGATTTTAAATTACCGGTGCATAAACTCACACCTAGAATTGCATAACCCCAAGGCCTTTTTCCCATTGATTACACTCTTAGTATTTTCAATCTAAAGATAGCATTTTAAAAATAAACGAATTGTTACTCTAAACTATTATAACTAAATCTCCCATTTTACATTTATGTTTGTTTCATACACATTACGGGTCAACCCCTAGTTGACTTTCAACATTCTTGAGCATTGAATTCTTTGCTTCACTCCTTGTTGATTTTATCCCAACCTAAATTGAGTTATTGTATTGATAGTGATTTCTTACACCCATTTAAGAGTGTAATTTAAGCATTATAAAAAATGGTTCCATTGTCGGGGAGTGAAACATAGTTTTCACTCTTGTAGTATTTTAGTCCCTTTGGGTTTACTGTAGTGTTTTAGTTTACATTGTTTTGTTGTTTTTGTTATTTCTTAGGTAGGGATAATAGTGTGTACGATACTATAAGCCAACATGGTGGTAATGCTGGGACTATTAATGGGTATCTCAAGAATAAAGATCAGCTTGGAGATACGGGTCGAGCTAGTTCTCTTCATATTCCACCGAAGAAAGGAAATGAAGTATTTTACATTACTGGCATGATGCTTCATTTTCTTTAAATGAAAGGTTTATTTGGAGTTCAAGCACATGAGGATGTTAATCTGTACTTGAAGAATTTTATTGATGTGTGTTTCCATTTGACATAGCCCATATATCTAAGGAATCAATCCGATTGCATCTTTTTATATTATCTTTGATGGGAGAACCAGACTAATGATTGTGGTCTTTTCCCACAAAATCTATCACTTCTTGGCTTGAGCTCACAGAAGCATTCTTGGAAAGGTACTTTTCTCCTTCTTAGATATTGCAACTGAGGGATGAAATAACCAACTTTATCTAATTTAATAGTGGACCATTATATAAGGATTTACAATAGTTCAACAACAAGTTAATGCAATGTACAAATCATGAGGTTTTATATAAAACACTTCTTCTAACTTTCTATAAAGCATTGGATCAATTAAATAAGATAGTAGCCGACAATGCGGCTGGTGTTTCTATTGTCAAATTATCTTATGGTGTTGTATCAGCTTTGCTATATCAAGTGACCTAACAAAGTAGAGGTTGAAACACAAGATATATCGAGGTGGTTATGGGGGATCCTTCCCAGATTTTGTAAGCCAAGAGTAAAGAAAAAATAATGAGGAAAGAGATGTAAACATGGCAAAAATAATGACTCAACTTGATCTTCTCACCAAGCATATAATAAGAGCTCCTTCTAAGGCGGTAAACATCATTTTTTCTAAGATTTTTAAAGTTGATGATGATGATGAAACTAAGTTTCTTGATTAAGAAATTTAGTTCTTCTCGAACCAATTGGGGCATTCCCGCCCTACCTATCAAAGTCAAGTTGGTAATCAAGGTTGTAAGAAAAGGGATCATAATAGAGATTGGTGAAATAGAGATAATGATAGAGATATGGATTGGAGAGATAAATATAGAGATTATGACCAGTATGTACCTCCACATGATAAAGCCAAGGGTAAAAAGTCAAGCTTCATTGAATCGAAGAAGCTCAAAAAGTAAATATGTGCTTGGTCGTATCTTAATGGGGGTTAAGGGAACTGATAGTGACATCTCATTCAGCCTCAATCAAGCAACTTGAACTCAATTGGGTGAAATCTCGGCACAACTTAATAAAAGGACAAAAGGTGGATTACTTAGTAAAATGGTTGTAAATTCTAAAAATAATGCTCACATCATGGCTATTGTTATGAGGAGTGGTTAAACTCTTAGTAAGGATGTTGTTGATCTTGATAAAAGGCTCAGTAAAAAGACAAATGAGAAACATGAAAATACAAAGAGAAAGTGGTTAGAAAGGTCAAATGATGATGCTCCAAAGTCTAATGAGCCAATTGTTGAAAAGCTGAAGGTAGTTGAAGAAAAGGTTAAAAGTGAGAAAACTCCTAAAGAAGTTTATTGTGATGCTCCAAAATTGGATGAAACTCTAATTATTCCATTTTCATAAATAAAAATTCCTCCCCCATTCCTATAAAGGCACTAGAAGAAAGAAGATGATACCAAGTTTAAGAAATTCCTTACAAAATTTAACAACTTATCGGTAAATATTCCTTTGTTAGAAGCTTTGAAAGATATATTCGGGTATGCTAAATTCATAAAGGACTTGGTCATAAAGAAATGAGTCAAGGATTTTAACACTATCATGGTAAATCATAATTGTAGTGCCATAATATCTACTACAATAGTGGTGAAGAAAGAAGACCCGAGTGCATTCACTATTCCTTACACTATCAGGGTATGTAAATTAGGAAATGCACTGTGTGATCTTGCGGAAAGTATTAATTTGATGTTGTTTTTCGTGTTTCAAAAGTTATCTTGGATGTTCCTAAGCCTACACTTATGAGGCTTTTAATGGCCGATCGTACAATTAAAAAGCTCGTTGGTGTGTTGTATGATGTTTTGGTGAAAGTTGACCGGCTTATCTTTCTATCCGACTTCATTATTCTTGATTGTGAGATTGATCATGAGGTCTCAATCATTCTTGGTAGGATATTTTTAGCTACCGAAAGGGTCTTAGTTGATGTTGAATATAGTGAAATGAAGTTTCAGGTAAACAATGAAGAGGTCTCCTTCAATGTATGTAATTCTATTAAGCAACCTCTGACTTACAAGTTTTGGTGATTAGTGTGACAAATGATGAAGTGACTAATAATATAGAAGTAGATCTTGTAGATGAGCCCTTGGTGTGTGTGTTGTGGAACTTGGGTAGTGAGGAGATTGAATAATATGATAAGTTGGTTGCTTCATTGATAGGTCTTGGCTCGTATACCAAGAACCTAGCCAAATTGGATCTTGATTTGAAAAATTATGAAAGTCTACCTGCCAAACCGTCTATTATTGAACCACCCAAACTTAATCTTAAGTCATTGCCTTCCCACATTCCATATGTTTTCTTGGGTGAGAAATAATATGTTGGCAATTATTTTTGTGGGTGATCTTGAGCCTTGTCAAGTAAATGCCTTGAAATCTATTGTAAAAAATTTCATCCATGCTATTGGGTGGATAATAGTGAAAATCACATGCATTTTTCCTAGAATTTGCTCTTATATAATTAAATTAGAGGTCGATCATATTCCTAGTATGGAACACTAAAGAAGACTCAATCAACCGATGTAAGAGGTAGTCAAGAAGGAAATAATTTAAATGGATTGATGAAGGTGTTGTCTACCTAATTTCTAATAGTACGTGGGTGAGTCCGGTACAATTTGTTCCCAAGAAAGCTGGCATGATGAGGGTTCCAAATGAGAATAATTATCTTTTTCCCATCTGCTTGGTCACTGGTTGGAGGATATATATGGATTATCATAAATTGAACTTGTAGCCGAGAAAGTTTATTTCCCCATGCCTTTTGTGGATTAAATATTGGATATAGTAGCTTATCGTGGATGGTATTTCTTCCTTGATGGATACTTGAGGTACAATCAAATTTTTATCACACTAGAAGATCAAGAAAAAACTACCTTCCCTTGTCCCGGCGAAACCTTTGCGTTCAAATGTATGCCTTTTGGGCTATGCAACGCACTGACTACGTTCCAATAATGGATGTTGTCTATTTTTTAGATATGGTAGAGGATACCATAGAAGTTTTCAAGGATGACTTCTCCGTGGTTGAGGATTCATTTGAGTCTTGCCTTGGTCACTTTAAAGTCCTCGAATGGAGTGTGGAGACTAGTCTCATTTTGAGTTGGGAGAAATGTCATTTTATGGTCAATAAAGGCATTGTACTCTGTCACAAAATTTTGAAAAAAGGCATCTAATTTGATCAAGCAAAAGTTGAGATGTTTTCTTATCTACGCCAAGTTCTATAGGTATTTCATTGAAGATTTTTCATCCTTTGAGCAAACTCCTTGAAAAGGAGGTGATGTTTGAATTCAATAATGATTGTTTAAAGTCTTTTAATTGTCTCATGGAGCTTTTTGTCTCGGCTTCTATCAATTTATTTGGTGGATATTGTTCTTACAAGAATTTTATTTTGAAGTAAAGATCGAAAGGTGTGTGCAAATCAAGTAGCCAACCACCTTTACCGCCTTGAATCCAATTATGAGAAATTTGGATGGATTGATATTAATGAAACTTTCCCTGATGAATTAGTCATGTCACTCTCAGAAAGTATTTCACCTTGGTATACCACTATGCTAACTTTATTGTTAGTGGTGTGCTTCTCGGTGATCTTAGTCCTTATCAAAAAAGAGGTTTCTATGTAATTTTAAAAAGTACTTTTGGGATAAACTGTACTTGTTTAGAGAGTGTTCTAGTGTTATGATTCATCAGTGTGTTATCGAGTAAAAAATGAGGGATATTCTTGAGGCGTACCATTCTTCCCCAGTTGGGGGTCATCATGGTGGGATCTGAATAGCCTTAAAGGTTCTTCAAAGTTGATACTATTGGTCTACCCTTCATAGAGATGCTTATGAGTAGGTCAAAACTTATCCTTAATGTCAAATGCAATGTGGTGTTTCTAGGAAGCATGAGATGCCTCTTAAGCCTAATCTCGAGGTTGAATTTTTTTATGTGTGGGGATCTACTTTATGGGTCTCTTTCTGAGCTCATATGGTAATAAATACATCTTGGTAGCTGTTGATCATGTCTCCAAGTGGGTATAGGGCCTTGCTCTACCGAACAACAAAAGTAAGAGTGTACCTTCTTCTTCAAGAAGTACAGCTATACAAGATTTGGGACTACAAGTAATTATTAGTTATGGCAGTTCTCATTTTTGTAATTGGGTTTCAGGTGCCTTATTTGATAAGTATGGGTTAAAGCATAAGGTTGCTACTCCATATCATCCCCAAACTAGTGGCCAAGTTGAGGTTTTAAATCGTAAAATCAGGTCCATTCTTGAGAAAACCATTCATATTGAATGTACGAATTAAGCAAGATAATTCGATGATGCTTTAGGGCATATAGAATGGCCTACAAAACTCCTATTAGTATGTAACCTTACCAATTGGTGTTTGGTAAGCTTTTCACTTACCTATTGAGTTGGAGCATAAGGAATTATGGGATTTGAGAAAGTTGAATATGGATTGGGAGGACACATCCAAATCAAGAGTGAATCAATTTCATGAGCTGGAATATTTCTGACTAAAAGCATATGAAAGCTCTGTGTTGTATAAAGAAAATATGAAGAGGTGGCATAATTCTAAAATATTAAAATGGGAGTTTCATGTGGGGGATAATGTACTTCTTTTCAATTCTAGATCAAAACTCTTTGAGGGTAAGCTTATATCAAAGTGGTCTTGTTTGTTCATGGTTTCAAATGTTTATCCTAATGGAGCTATTGAGTTGACAGATCTTGGGAAGAAGACATTTATGGTAAATGGACAAAGGTTGAAGCATTACCTTGTTGGTGGATGCGAAGTGGCTAGGGTTGAGACGAGTCTCTTCAAGGATTCAAAATGATGATCAATATGCATCATGCCACGACGTTAAGCCAAGCTCTAGATGGGAGGCAACCCATTGTTTCCAAAAACACTTTGCATTTATCCATTAAATTTTAATTGTTAGAATACTTTACAATTTTATTGTTGACTAATCCATAAAATTTTGGCATTTTGAAAGTGATTTGAGTAGGTTAGGATGCACAGAGTTGGTTGGAGTTGAGTTTGGGGTGAACCACCTTAAAAAATAGGAATTAAGCAATTTCATGATGGCATCTGAAGGACTCATGTGTCTCTCATGTGACAAACAGATTGCGTATGCAAAAAGTTAGCAGTTGAGTCCTCAGGTGTTGCGAACGCAATAGACAGATCGTGTACACAATCCGTCAAGTTCAGTCTACTAAAATGAATGTGATACGCTTGTCGCGATCATGATACTCGATGGTTTAAAAACAAGGTGAACAGTTGCAAATGGTTTATTTCTCTCCTATATCTTAAATATCCAAAATCCATCAGTGTTAATCACTCAAAAAAAGGCTTTCAAAGTCTTCTACGTCATCATTTGCACACAAACTTTAGGTATGCATCTTGTACTCTTCTTTAATTGGTGAAATTGCTCCTTAATTTATTAATTAGGGTAAAAACTTTAGGGTGTGATTTCTTTTTTCTTTCGTGCTTTCTGTCTATTCATTTTTTTTGCTTTATTAATTTCTTGGTGTGTAAATGATTTGGGAAGTCTTGAGTACCCAAATGGATTCGTAATGAGGGAGAATTTAAATTGCACACCAAGTGTTTGATGATTTTCTTAAGTGAAATTTTGAGAATTATTCTGTGGTACCTCATCAAGTACGGAGTGATTATATTTCATAGTTCAAATACTTTGTTTTGGAAATCATTTATTAGCATGTTTGTGTAAAATAGTTTACAAATCTGAGTTAGGAATTTCTGGAGACGTCGGGTACGCAGATATCGAGAGCGCGACCTCAGATCGCAAAAGTGATACTTGAGGCCATTTGCAAGCCTGATCTACAGGTCTCATGATCGCCACCTTAAATTGTGAAATTTTTACCTGCGGTCGTCTGCAGGCCTGAGCTGCAGGTCTCGTGATCGAAACCTCAGATCACAAAAGTAATATTTGAGGCTCGTCTGTAGGCCTAAGTAAAATTCTGGAAACTAATGTTTAAGCCCAAATGTGATGCCTAAACCATTTCTTTAGCTTTTCTCAGTCACATTACATTTTTTTTACATGACAATCTTGGAAGTTCATGCATGTGTATTAATTTCAGATTTCAAAACAAAGGCTAAGAATATGCACCAACTCATTGATAAAGTTGAGGTTGAAGGAGACTATGATCAAAATTGATGCCTCTCTCCCGGTTGCCAAGCAACATACTATAAAGATTTGACCAGGAAGAAGTTGTTCCATGAGAGAGTGATCTCTCTTGAGCAGGTTCCTGAGACCCTCCCAAATTTCTATCAGAGGTTGGAGAGTACTGGGTGGTTGTGCTTTGCACCAGAGCTATGTCAGGATAATGAAGAATAGGTGAGGGGAATGGTGATCCATTTCAGTTTGAGGATATCAATAGGGCGTATGGTTGTCGGATGTCTATCAATCACTATTTACCATAAAGAATTGTAGTCGAATATTGGTTGGTTTTGAAGCTTTGCCCAGGTAAGAATATACCATGGGAAACCATGAAGTTAGGGATTACTTATGTGAGTTCACGGCTAAGGTGAGGATTTGGCTGTCTATTATTTGCAGCCACGTCTCTCCATATGGGAATTTAACTAATATTCTAGTAATGAGAGCTTATATAATCTCAATATTCCATTGAATATTGTTCTTTTTTATCTCAGAGTTTCGTGTGTACAAGGCACGAGATGGGCCTACCCAGGTGTTTTATTACTTGATCACCAAATTATGAAAATGAGCGAAAGGAGATAAGTATAAGAATGATAATTAGGTAGCACCAAAGAAGCCGATTTACCTACTAAAGATGCGCGGTGAACGTGCGGCTTCTAAAAGAGAAAAGAGAAATATTGATACGAGTAAGTTAGATCAAGAGGACTTTGACTATTGCAGACAGTCATCTGTAGGACCGTTCAAGGTATAGACTGATGAGTTGCAGATGGTTTGAGATCTAGTTTCTAGATTGGCCATAGGGCTTGGTAAGACTTCTGAGGGTCCCACCTTCTATGTCCCACAGAGGGATTTTGATAGGCTCTTAGAGGACCAGAAGCGGCAAGGAGCTTATATTTTGAGGTTGGAGAAGGCACATACTTCCTAGTCCAAGTTGCACTGGGAGTTGAGTGACTCACGCACAAAGATGAACAAAAAGAGAGAAGAAGAGGGATAAATTCTTCACTCTGATATGGAAGGGTGTGAAGGATTTGTAGAAGGTGCTAAAGCCAAAGGATCCACTTCCCTCGATGAGACAAATGTATGATAAAGATATTCCAACACATTGGAATGAGGATGACAAATCTGATACTATGGGTGCTGAGGCAGAAGAGATTGATAGTGATGACAACTAGTGATACGAATTCACGGGGCCCCATTACTCTTTTATATTTTCATGTCATGTAGTGAGGACACTGTAATTTTTAGTTGGGGGTGATGTATTCATATTTAATATTTGTGTGATGTCTTTATTTGGATGTTTTTGATATATGGTTATAGATTTTGTGTGCCCTTTTTGTAGTCATTTATGTAGGCGAAGTCGTAGTACCCATAGCATTATACGTTGGGATTGAAATTATAATTATGGTCAAGTTTGAGTAGCCAATTAATGTAGCAAAGTTTAGTAGTCATTTCATTATTGCCCTTGTTAAAACCGGGATGAGAGATTGTGACTTGCTTGGTACTAACAATAGTTAGTCTTGCATGGTGAAATATGAAATGAGCATAACCCCTCATCTAATTGTTTTTGTGATAACCAAGGACATGGAAGTGAATGATGTTGTGACAACACTTTGACTCTTGTTATGACTCCTAATTCTTTAGTTGGTGGTAACATTGAAAATAAGTCCTTTTATTCTTAAGTAGGAAGTGAAATCGATCCTTCTAGAATAGTTTACATGCCATGTGTGGTGAGAATTAGTTGAATAATTCTTATGCTTACTTGTGTCATCTAAAACTTGCCCCGTTGGTCTTTCAAAATTAGTCTTGATTATACACAGTTAATGAAATGACCTTAGGCCTTCTTTGTGATTTTTAGAAATTACTTTAGCCTAAAAAGCCTACCCGTGCATGAATGATATCACTAGTCACCCTATTTGAGCCTCTTAACCTTTCTTTGGCAACCGCTTTACAAGCCTTGAACCTTTTGAAAATTGTCCTTCTCTTGAACCCTACTCTTTTTGAACTTGAATTTGCTAACTTGAGGCTAAAAGCATAAGTTGGGGTGTAGTGGAATTTAAAAGAGATGATTATGTACTGTGGTTTTGTAAATGAGTACCTTAAAGCAAATCAATGATTAAAAATGAAGGAGAAAATAAAAGAAAATAAAATGACAAAAGTAAGAAATTGCAAAAAGGAAAAAAATAAAGAGAAAAAGTAAGAAAATGTAAAAAGGAAAGAAGAAGAGAATGTTTTCAATAGGAAGGTGAGCTAAAATGAAAAAGATAGGCATGTTTGTGGCTAAAAATAAAGTGGTCAATGATCCAAGTTTGATTTATTTTGTGTTTTGTGGAGTTCAAGGAGGGAGTAGTCACTTTTATCCCAAATTCTTATCCTACCCTTCCCCAAGCCTACATTACAAGCTATAAAAAAGCTCTCCAAGATCTCCATCTAAGTATTTTTGAGTTAGTAACGATTGAAAATATGGGCAAGTTTATGGCGTGATACTTGTTTGCATTAGAACTTCCTTGTGAATGTAAGTGCTTGAGCATTTTTCCCTTGTTGAATATTGTAAATATGGTTTGTTTGAGACTTTCTTTCATAAGAAGGTATATAAACTAGGATAGATTGGTGAAGTTGATATCTTCCAAAAATAAGGCGAAGGAGCATGTTTGATTTACTATTGATTGAGAGTCACTTCTTGAGAATTTGTCGTTGTCACTTGATTATTCTTAAAATGGAAAAAGGCCTAAAATGCCCTTCAGCTATGTGAAATGGTGCAAAAATATCCTCCGTCTACCTATTGGGCCTAAAATGCCCTTCCAGTCTATCTATTGGGCCTAAAATGCCCTTCTAATCTACCTATTAGGCCTATTTTGCCCTTTTATTTAACAGATCAATTTTACCCCAATTCAATTTGGCCTAGAGTAGAAGTAATCAATTTGGAAATAAAAAGTTTCGCCGTGCGAGTTATGTGAAATAGGAGTAGACCTAAGTTTAACATTCATAATTTTTTTCTTACATTAAAGTCCTAATGTTTGAACTTAAAATTTCATTCTTAATTTTATCGGACTTCATTTTCCTATTATTTCCCTTCTTATTTTGGACTCTTAATTAACTTTTTCTTCAATTCGATTTTTCTTTTATGAAGGGATATATGTGTTTATACGCAACAACAATAATAAATTCAATGTTTTTCTACAAAGTGGGGTCTGGGAGGGTAGAGTGTAAACAATTCATATCTCTACCTTTAAGATGAAGTAGAGAGGTTGTTTCTGATAGAATTACATGTTTTTATATGAAAAAAACTAAAATATCAATTTCTATAGTCATATATGGTATAGGCAAGTCAATAATCATTTCTATTCCTAAATAAGGAAATAATTTTTGTAGATAGCATCAAAATATTATATAAATTTAGATATTTTATAAGAAATTTTGGCTTGATCTTCTTGATATTTGTCAAGACTTCTTTCATGTTCACCCTTTCATTGGGATATTCAACTGTGCAATACAATGCCAACTCCAATATATAGGATTCACAATGCATTTTATTTTGGAAAACAATCTTTTCTGGTTCCATTAATGTGACATTAATAATATCCTCAGTTGTTAACATCAGTACCCAACTCGTCATGCTCAAATTTTCTTGTAATTTTTCATCATATGGCCATTACCTTGTGAAAGTTTCCATGAGCATAATGTCGTAGTTGTACACATCATATCTTCTAGAAACTAATCCTACTGATCTATATTCTGATTCAATGTTACTAGAGCAACTAGTTTCATGACGAGTTAAATATAAAAAGTAAAATAATATCGATATTTACATTCTAGAGTGTGGCCAAGTGGTCAGTAAAATCGATTAAGAATCATGAGGTCTCATTTCTGTTTAATAAATGGGTAAAGTATCCCTAATAGGTAGACGGTAAGGGCATTTTAGGCCCAATAGGTAGACAGACAGGAATGACATTTTAGGTCCAATAGGTAGACGAAGGGCATTTTTGCATAATTTCACATAGTTGAAGGGTATTTTAGGCCCTTTTCAGTTCTTGGAAATTCATTTTGCTCTTGAAAATATGATTGAATTCGAAGGAGTTGTTTGGTTAGCACTTCACATACTTGTTAACTAATTGCTAGGTCTAACCAAAGTCATAATGGTTGTGATCGTTTAATATAAGAGTATTGGCTTCTCTTTTGAGCTTAATTTGATAGTCGCATTGAGTTGTGAAATTGTGTTGTTTAAGGATAAGCAAAGGTTTTAAGTTGGGGTTGTTCGTGAATGACAATTTTGCCACTTATTTATATCTCATTTCTTCTAAATTAGTGTGGCTAAATTGATGATATGAGGCTAGTTACCTTATGAAATGCACTAATTTCTGATATTTGTAGTGTTTTAGGGGATCCTAGTGAAAAAAGAGTAAAGTCACGAAGGAAAAAAGAGCTGAACAGGAAAAATCTTGAAGATGTGTCTCAGAAATGACCCTCAAGTATGGCATATGTGATCTGAGGATCGCGAACACGATCGATTAAGACAATGAAAGAAATCACGATCGTGATCGAGATTATATGGATCAGGAATGTGACAAGTCAGAAAAGTCAAAAATGTCATGTAATCAACCTGTTGAGTCGCGTACATAACTTCCACAATAGAAGCAGAAGTCGCGGCCGCGACCAAAAGAAATGCGAAAGAGATCATAGGGTAGAATTTAAGGGGCAATGATTGAATTTCTTGTGGTTTGATGCCAATACATAAAAGACACAATCCCTAACATTTCTAGAAGAGACTTTTTATCTTTGAAGCTTTAGAAATTTTTTTTTTACACCTACTCTTGAGTCAAGAACATTCTTAGAGTGCTTTCCAAGTGAAGAATTAGTGATTTCCGTTTAAGATTTGTTGAAACTCAAAGCTTGGAAGTACATTACCTTAAATTTTCATGGAGAAATTTAATGAATATTTTGATACATCTCTACTTCTTTTATCAATGAGTAGGTAATTCTAAATCTTGTGGTTATGCTTGAATAGATTGTGAGTAGTGCATGGATGTTGTTTATCTATTCTCCTAATTAGCTAGTTGTTATAGATTTTGTATTTATTTCATGATTTAACTAAGAATTGGGGGTTGCAAATCCTAATAACTCTTGAACCTATATCATCCTTGAAAGAGGGGATATGAGTGAGAAATAAATGAAATCAATAACTTAAAGTATCTCATTTAATGACATCTCTTAGACATAAAAATGTTAATTGAGGTGATAAATTGGTAAAATTGTTAAACTTATGAGGTGTTAGAAAGAACCCATTTGTAAAATTTGGTGTTTTATTGAAAGATTAACATCAATACCTCTAAATCTAAGCCTACCCATGATTCATAACTAAATTTGAATAAATTTTCAATTACCCGTGCATGAACTCACACTGAGAATTAAATAACCTCAAGGCCTTTTTGCCTTTGATTACGCTGTTAGCATTTGCAATCTCAAGATAGCAGTCTAAAAACAAAGAAATTGCTACTCTAAAACATTAAAACTAAATCTCCTATTTTACATTTATGTTTGTTTCATACATATTACGGGTCAACCCCTAGTTGACTTTCAACACTCTTGAGCTTTTAATTCTTTGTCTTCACTCCTTGTGGATTTGACCCCAATGTAAGTTGGGTTATTATATTGACAACAATCACTTCACCCATTTAAGAGTGTAATTTGAGCGTTATCAGTTATCCCATTAAAAATTATCTTAAGGCAGCCCTTATATTCCTCTAATAATTTTCTGCAAAAGATCCATGATATCAAAACACAAGTATTATTAAAATCATCATAATCAGGATTAAAGGGAGGGATATAACACTTAGAACAATCTTTTCATTAACCACCACACCATTTATAAAAATTTCAATCATATAATTTAGAAGGACCACACGATCCATTTCGTATAATCGAAAAATTTGAATAATGTTCTCATAGGTGGGGTCCTCCACAACTAAGACAAGCATCAATAAAAAATGAGTAACTATCACTCCACGCTTTTTAAAATGTTATCCTAAGAAGAGAAAGTTAAATACAATCAAAAAAATATTTACACAAAAATAAAATATATACAAAAACTTAAACAAATAAAATAAAAATATGCAACCTAGATAAATTATTAATTTCTAAGTCCCCAATAACAGCGTCAACAAATTGTTGTGTCTAAACGCACATGCAAGTGTACGCGGTCATACAAGTAATAAAATGGCTCTTTGAAATCAAATATCAAGCCCATACGGACTTGTCAATTAACTATTTTACTAAATTAGACTAATGCTAATTATTTATTCAAGAAGTGAATATCAAGATATATTTATAAATTAACTAAAAGTTAAAAAAAATAACTAATGAATAATTAACCAAGATGAAGAGCAAATTTTATGCAATCTAAATGAATCGATCTAGAATTATGAATTCTCTACCAATAGTGTAGAGTATCAATTTCATCAACTTATTTGATTTTCTAATTATTGATTAAATCTAAATTGATGTTATCTGCTAAAAACTATGATAGAGCAGCTTATGAATGTCTTCGCACTGGACTTGATTTTACCAAAGATGATGAGAACGTGAAATCACAACCATTTATGCATTGGAGAGATCATTTCTCGATAGTCAATCTTATTTTTTATATGGACAGTTAAGAATTGAATCCAATTTTGACCATTAATTTCATATTCGTAATTACAGATTGATTATATGATTATAATCTTCTAAGCCTTTAATCCTCTATCCGATTTGACCTCAATACTACATTGTTGAGTGAGGATGTGCTTAGCTGATCCGAATGCATTTATATATCTTCTCATTTTATAAATCAAGTAAGGTGATCTAGGTATATTTTTATTTTAGTCATAAATCAATTCTTTATTTTACTAAAGTAAAAATCTTACTCCCTATTTTTTTGTTCTCATCAATTCTCCTTGTGGGTTGACAATAAGAATATAAATTTATTTTAATGGTAGCTGAGCATTAAAATAGTAAGGACAAGAATATGATAACAACTATGATGATAATCAAATAATTCAAATTAAGTAATTACTAAACAATCATGTTCTTGATTACCATAATCCTAGAAAGAGAAGTTGTCGACTATAAATCGTTCAAAAAATAATGTAAGAATAAATAAAATAGAAAAGAAAAGATGAAACTAATTTTCTCTAACCTCCACGACTGCTTCTAACTCTTCCTAAGTTAAAAGTTTTGTAAAAACTAGGCTTAAGTCATCGATAGGACCCTAAAATTGTCCCAAAAATTTTAATTAAACACCTCAATTCAAACCTGTACCTATCAGGCCCCTAACCCACCCAAAATTTGATCCACCTAAGCCTTTTTTGACCACATGACATGTCGTGTGTTTTTTGCTCACTGGGGGCGCGTTAACATCGAAAATAATTCAATATGGTAAAAAAGTTAACATTTTTAACATTAACTTACTCTTCCTCACCCAAAAATTAAAAAAAAATTAATTTCTCTTTTTCTCACATTTCTCTCTTTCTCTAACCTTTTTCTAATCTCCTATAGCCCCCTTCTCTCATAATTTCTCTAATTTCTCTCATCTCACTCTCACATTTGTCTTATAGTTTTCCTCATCTTTCTCTTGAATCAATTTTTTTCTCATTTTATTCAAGAATGTTGCAAAAATTAGTTAATCTTGAGTTACCCGATTTATGTTATTGTGCCAAATTTTGTCATTTGAGGACTTTAAGGACTCCATCAAATCCAAGTCGTACATTTTTGTATGTAAAGTTTCAAGGGTTTGTAACATTTTTAAAGATTTAAATTTTATTTTTTTGGTGAATTTTTGGTAATGTTACTTTTTTTGCATTTTTGAAAAATGGTGAATGTGGCTACTTTAGATGGATTGATCCAAAACCTTCAATTTTTGAGCATCAATCTCCTGGAGTTGAATCAAGCTTAATGAATAGGTGCAAATATGGTGAAAATCCATATGATTGACTAATGAAAAAGCTCAAAGAGGCTGAACAAGAGAGGGATACTTTGTGTGAGTAATTGAAAGATAGTGAAGAGTTGTTTATCGCATTGAAGTAAAAACTCAATAAAGTTAAACTTGAAAGGAAATGTGCAAAGCTCAATTTTAATAGACTTGTTCTACTTCTTCTCTTTGTTCTTACTGTAAAGTGATTCTTTTATATGGTGTAAGCTAGTAGTTAAGCTTTGATATTGAATAAACAATTGGATATTGAGTAGTTTATGACAATTATTTTGTATTATATTGACTAGTTTATATCAGTTTATGACATTGGATATAAGCTAGTAGTTTATGCTATTGAGTAATATGTAATGGAGTTGTTTGGGTAGTCTATTTTGTATTATTTTGACATGTATAATGTGAATGAATTGACATGTTTAATCACATTGTTCTGTCTAGTTGTGCAACAAAATATTGCCACCCAACTAAGCATTACCACATATTTGTAAGGCTTCCTATTTGTAACTACCAAAAAGTATAGCTAAATAATGAACTAAAACAAAAGTAACTACTAAAACACTTTTGAAGCACATCATATTAAAACTGCTCAAAGTTTAGCTAAAAAGTGTATCATATCACAAAATAAGGTATTCAACATAAAAGTGTATAAAAAGGTCAACATTGAGCATAATAGTACTACTGCAGTAAACCACAAAGTCATTAACTGCTACCTAAGTAAAAAAAATTTCAAAAACACAATTTGTTCAAAATGAGAGTTTAACCCTCATTATAGTATCATGCATATAGATCATTTCTAGATAAACTACTTCTTGGAAGATCCAACTGATGAAGAAGATTTGGTTGTATCCATTTTATTTCTGTTATTTGTTTTTACTTGTTGTAATTGTGTGTGGGTAACTGCATCTTTTCTATTCCACTTTAGACCACGAGGTCTATATTAAGTGGTAAAGCAGTCTTTAAATTTGTACCTCTATGAAAAACCCTCTCACTTGATGTACCAGACAACAAAATTAGATAAAATTGTAAGACAATGAACATTGAAAAGTTTAGTGAAAATATAGTTATAGATAAAGATTGAGACAGAGAGAAATACATTGTACACTTGAGTTTTTTAGGCTGGATCAAAGCAAACACCAAAATCAGTTGCAGGCCTTTTGCATCCAGTAGAAGCACCAAATAAGGTAGCATTATATGGCCTATTGTTTGTTGGCAAAGGTGGAACTTGACTAGAAGAAGAACTTTTTTCTCTTTCAAATGAGGTTCCTCTTGAATTAGCTATTTTTCTCCCTAATCCTCTACTAGTCCCTAATTGACCTCTACCAGTTCCTCATTCACCTTCTCTATCAGCACCATTTTGACCTCTACTAGTTCCTCCTCCACCTCTACCAGAACTGCATTGACCTCTACCAGAACCACATTGACTTTTATCAACACCACCTTGACCTATATCAACCCCACTTGACACCTTTATTTGAGGTGCTCTTGGCACAACAACTGTGTCAAAACAAATAGATCCTGATTGGTTGAATTGTATAGTTACATATGTATGGAAGGTGGAGCTTGAATGTATTATACCCCATATGCAACACAATATTTTCTAAAGTTTTCACTAATAATAATAATAATATTATAATATAAAGTAGAACATATATCACTTACTTTTGCTGCCAGACTTTTAGTATAGGTATCTCTTGAGATTGCTTTAGTGTCACCACAAATAAAACTTGATTGTGGTGGTTGTAGTGGATTCCTTGAGGTTGTATGTTGAGTATTGTTACTGTTCCCAATGTTATACTAGCAAACAAAAAGAAATATGAAAAGTGTAGAAATATGATAACTTTACAACAATTGCTAACTATTATGAAATTGATTTAAGGCTTACTCTTTTTGCACACATAGTCTTGTATGGCCTACTTGATTGCATGTTGAACGGGTCATCTTGATACCTTTTTTTGATAGTTTGTCCTACTTTTTTGGCTCATCCTTGTTCTTCCTTCTGTTCTTGCTAGGTCTGCTTGACATCTTTCTTGGTTTTGAATGCTTAATTGATGGGTTTGTGGTTTCTGGCCATATTATCATATTGGGAATTGGTTGAATAAAATGGTTATAAGACTTAAGAAAGGTTTCTTTCCTATACTAGTGCTCTACATGCTGATCATGATCTTTATTCAAGTAATAATAAGCACAAATAGAATGAGGACAGGAAATACCTCTTAATATCCATAACTTACAATCACAATAGTTCTTGTGAAAGCGAACAACAAATATGTGACCCCCCAATCCCTAATTTCAAAAACATTAACTTCATTCCATAGTACTCTACACCTATTTAAGTATTTCTTATTTCTTCTAAAATAGTTCTTGCCATAGGTGCATTGTCTGAAATTTATGTTTCAGCAAATCTAATCATATCTACATGTCTATTCATCATTTTATGATTGATATCCTCTAATATTGTGATTATGGACTTATGTCTAGCAGCTAAGATCCAAGAATTGAAAGTCTCACACATATTAATTTCTATAATATAACATTTAGAATTTTTTTTGAAATATGTTTTACACCAAGAACAAGGATGATTAACCAACACGTCCTCAGTTATTTCCTTCTTACCTAGTCTTGACATTGCTTGGATCTCCTCTATAAACTTGAATTCAAAGGTTGCGTTTGAAAATCTCCAAATCTGCTTCCTTCTTTCTTCTCCTTTCCAGTGCGCATGCCAATTACTCCAAATATGTCTAGTACACATTCTTCTCTCAGCATTTGGTAACAGATCCATCAAAATAGGAACAAGACCCTGTAATAAGTATAAGTATGATTAGAACATGAATTTTAATGGAATTTAAAGTCAAATAATAATAAAAATAATTAAATAATGTTACCTTTTATTGGTCTGACATTACAGTCAAGCCATCACCAGCTCCCAAATTAAGATCAGCAATTAGATATCTTTTGAACCAATTCCAGCTATGTCTTGTTTCTGTGTTCATAACTGCACATGCAATAAGATACATTTGGTTGTTCCCATTGTTTCCCATAGCAACCAACAACTCACCCTTACAATTTCCTTCGATAAAGGATCCATCAAAACTAATAGTTTTTCTACATCTATATAACCATCCTTGTTTTACCCGATTCAGTTTCTTTATCAATTGTTATCCAACAAGAGCTTTCAGGATTTGTTTTCTTGATCATATCTTCATAGTCACATAATATGGAAAATTTCATCTTCCAATCACCCATATTATCCGTCATAACAATCCATTTAGCCCTATAACAAAGAGTTTTACCTACACAAAGACCCAATATCTCTCTTACCAAATTCTGAATTTCCCAAATCCTTATGTATAGTAGAGAAATAATTCTGTCCTTGAACTTTGTAGCAATCAACTTTGAATCACATATCTTATTCTTGTTTAGAGGAATACACTTGTGAAAAGGATTATAGTTCTTAACAATAAAATTACCTAAATCCCTATCAGTAGAAGCAAACAACAACTAGTTGTAACTAGGTACAATGCACTTCACCTTTATTATATGTTTTTCATTAGGTTTTAAATTCAAATGCCTTCTATACTATACAGAATAATCTGCAATAGCTTTTTGAAATTGTTTTGCACCCTAAAAAATTATTCCAAGCTCAAACACAGCAAATTCACAATTTTTATCATACCTAACTTTCTTGCTTCTCCTTCTTCTAGGTAGATCTGCTCCTCTACCAACATCTAGATCTATCTCCTTTTTACTATCTTCACTCCAACAGTCACAACTATTAAGATATTCCTCATCTTCACCCAACTGTCTAGTATATTTGTTAGCCTTACTTTTTTTAATATCCTTAAAGCCTCTATCTACAGAACCAGCAACTCCCACAAGTACTTCTTTAGTTTCAACAACCTTTTTTCATATTATTTTTTTGTTTCTTTCTTTGTTTTTGGGTTTGTTGTTTCTTCTTTCTTGTATCAAAGCCCTATACTCCTCATCAACATCTGATCCATCTTTTAAAGGAATATATCCAAGATCTGAATCACTACTCAAGTAATCTAATAACTCAACTTCTGGATTAATATTTTGTTCATAAATTTCTTCAACATCTTCTACATCAACCTTATCACCTTCTATATTAACATCTATGGATATCTTCTACATTAGCCTTATCACCTTCTATATTAATATCTTCTAGGTTAACATCTTCTACATCAGCCATAGTTACTCTCTTTCCACTTTTGTTAACATCCCCCATCTCTTAATCTAAGTTAACATACTCTCTCTTTGTTAACACCTCTCTCTCTAAGGTGACACCCTCACCAACCTTATCTATTGACACCCTCTTACTATGTATAACTTCAGGTCCAGGTAAAAAACTTGCAGGTCCATCAGGGTCAAGTATTGGTTCACCTAAAACATGATTGACATAAAAGTCAATAGAATCCTCATGTTTTAAATCTTTAACTAGTTGTAGGAAATGTCGGTCATTTATAACCAATTTGAACTCTTTAGTTACTATATCTTGTTAATAAACCCCTCCCCCCAAGAGTTTCATACCCTAATTCTCTAGTATAAAATAACAATTTCTGGCACACGGTTTCAAACATAGATAGGGATAGGTGAATTGGAAAAGGCCTCCCATGGTGAAATTTTGTAAAATAATCACCATTTTTTAGGTCACCTATAATAAATGATAAAAAATCAAAGTTAATAAATGGAATATACCCAAAGAACACACCAATAATCTAAAAGATAAAACCTTTAATGCATATGAAGAAAGTGACGGAATAGTTCTAACAACACATCTCCTAAAACGACATTTCAAACCCTAAAAACCATATTAAGCTAAAATTTAACAAATTTAACAAATACAAATCATAAAAACATTTACACGAGGAAGATGTAAGAAAACCCCCTAAATTTCTTCTTTGATTTGGCATTAATTTTTATTAAATTAGGGATAAAAATCAAAGAGAGAGAGAGTGAAAGTCAGGGAGAGAAAAACTTGGTTAAAATTTCCATAAATTGAACCTTTTGACCTTTTAACACTTAATTTGAGTGGATTAATTTTTCACATAAGCAGCTTTAGAGACACGCACAGGGGATCTCATGAGATTTGAACAAAAAGATCTTGGGCGGATCAAATTTTAAAAGGGTTTGAGGCCTGATAGGTACAGGCCTGAGTTGAGGGGTTTCAGTGAAATTTCGAAATAAGTTTAAGGTTCTATCGATGACTTAAAAACTAATTTTATAGAATATTTATAGATATAAAACAAAACCCTAAATAAAATTCTTAAGTACAAAATTAACTTGAAAAAAAATGGAAGCGAACTACATCTTGTTCTTGTCACGCCAAAAAAGTGGTGGCTCAATTGTTTGTCCACCATTTCAAATTGCAATTCAAATGGCCACTTTTGAATATTTTATTAAATTTATTTCATTAAACTATCTGATTGATTTTCTTCTATAATTCTTCGTCTTTAATTCATTTAAAACTAAGAAAGAGAGATGTGCCTACGACAACATGTAAGCAAACTGTGCACGCTAAATTTACCCTATCTTCTAAAGGGGCCTGTCACTTTGTTCGTAGCGTCTTGGCTTAGGATTCCAACAAAACAACATGGCCAAGAAGATCGAGGAATGAAGGGAGAGGAATTAGAATAGAAAGAAAGATGAATTTCGAATTACAGTAAGAGTATGCTAAGATATTCCTTTTCGTGCTTTTGATTTGCTTACTTTGAACAAAAAGGGGGAAAGAGAATACTCTAAATATCTTCATCTTCCCATTATTTTAATCCTACACATTAAAATATAATATTAAGCATAATCCATAAAATTAATGCTAAAAAGGATAAATAAAAATACTAAATATGAGACAAACAATGACTACCATCAGAAGCCAAAGTTATAATATAACAAATAATAGGATAATTCAAGAAAGAAGCATCAAAGCAGTTGAACATTTCATACATCCTCAATATTCCGTGTTGACTACGATAGTACAGACTGATTGCAAATAAGTCCGTGAGAAACCGCCATTGTTTGAGGGTTATCAAGATGTCATAAAACATCAACTAATATGATACCTACTTAAATTAAGTGGGAAAAAGGAACTTCACCTTAATAGATATGATAAGTTACAACTGAACTTGTAGCAAAATAACATACCATGTACATAAACATGGAGATAATAAAAACACACTAATCTTAGTTTTTTCAGCTTCATGTCTCCAAGTTAACTATATGAAATTTACAAGGAACTTCATGTGACTTTAGCCCTTGGTCAACAGATATTAATTGCCCTAGTAGATGTAGCTGCTGTAAAAAAACTATTTTCCTGTGAAAGGTACATGAAGATTAGCAAATGGAACCTCTTTCTAGAAAATAAGAAAGTAAAGATCTAGTGTATAGCAACATGTGACATCATTCAACAATACTAACATCTATATTCCAATCATTAAGTCAAGGCCAAAAAGTACAAAGTAAGTTTCTTACCAATCCAAAAGAAAAGGGGAAAAAAGGTATTAGAGAAACAGCTCAGTATGTGTAGTTGTGTATGAAAAAGAGAAGGAAATAGAATCCTATGCTGAAAAAAATAGTGCAAACATTTACATTACTGTTTCCAAGTAAAAATGTCATAAATCTTGTGCCACAGGAGAATCTCACTCTTACCCTAATAATTGATACGCACAATAATAAACAATAAGCATGGACCATTTTCAATAACATATGACAATTAGGGGTCAGGAATCGTGGAAATTAGTCGTGATTATGTTCAATATAAAAAGTAAAATCACAAGCTCTTCTTCATAGGGATGATAACTATATTTCAAGTAACCCTTATCCTAGAGACCTTTTTTTTGAAACTAATAAAGTTGTATCCTCTGTATTAAGAAAATACGGGCCATCTCCAAAAAGAGATTCCAGCCAGAACCAAGAACTCACAAACTACCTATTAAATCTACAATTTGATCTATGTCCTCTACATAAAGTTTTTTACACCCAAAAAGTAGAGGTACAATACGATTCGATTTTAATTTTTTAATGGAATTGGATCTATTTTCAAAACATCTTCCATTTTTTTCTCTCCATACTGTCCATCATATGCATGATGTTATGAACTTCAACTACATTTTTTGTGCCTTGCTTCCTCCCCCTTCTAACCCAGCAACTCAGTAGATTGGATGTGTACTATGACATAATACATCTAGTGCTAGCAATATTGAGGAAAAGCTAAGAAAGTTGTGCAATAGCATAGCAACAGATGCTTATTTGTTTCCCCTGTTTTATTGCAAAGAAAACATCTGGGGACTAATTGCATCACTTTATTTTGAAGCACTTCTTGAGATAAGCAGACTCTTTTGTCGACTAATCATGTCAAACATCTCATTTTAGTGGGGGTCAGACCTTTTCAAATGTAACTTCAGGGGTATTAGTAACTACCACCCCACCTTGTATACCTCTCTTACACGTATTACTGACTGTAAATTCCCATGCTTGTAATGCTTCCAAAATATCCTGCATGGTATAGTTGTTATAGTGGTGGCTTCTCCTATTTTCTTCAGTACAGAGGCCACCCAGTATACTTCCTAATCATTTAGCAGTCTCTGAAAGACAGGTCCTAACCCTGGGTTGTCCAGCACCAACATATTCTAGTTTTAGGATAGTTACAATTTGAGAAAATATCTGAGAATGACTTACTCAAAGATATTTGATCAATCCAGACTTCTTTCCAAAATTTGATCTTGTTGCCACCGCCCTCTTAATGTATCAGATCGACTCTATTAAGGGCCATAATGTCCTTATTGTTCTCCATATCTGCATCCCAAAAGGTCCTGAGACCACATTTGTGCACCAAGGATTGAGTTCACCATACTTGGCCACTATTACTTGCTTTTAAAGATCTCTTTCCTTGCCTGTGCATCTCCACAACCACTTCATTAGAAGACTCTTTTTCTGCAAGCTCAAGTTTCTAATACCCAGTCCCCCTCTTTCTTTGCTAAGCATCACTAAAAGTAGTACTTTGCTTCTTTATCTTCTTTCCACAGAAAGTTCCTTCCAAGTACATCTAGTTTTTTCATAACTTTTGAAAGGATTAGAAATAAAGATATTATATAAGTCGGGAGGGTGTCCAAACACAAAATTTATCATGATAACTCTTCCATCTCGCTAGATCCTTTTTTTAGAATACCATTAGATATCATCTCCAAAGACTTGTGATTGCTCCCAGAAGGCATACCTAAGTATGTTTTTAGCAACCTCTTTACTTAATATCCTAGAATGGCTGCCATTCCTAAATCTGTGAAACATCCTTAAAAGGTATCAGACTGCTCTTGTCCCAACTGACCTTTAGGCCTGCTACTACATCAAACAAGACCAATATCATCTTGAAGTAAATCAACTGCTCTACTTCTGGTTCACATAGAGTAATGGTGTCATCTGCGTAAAACAAGTGACTAATTTCCTTTCCTCCATGCTTCTGTCTTTAATTTGGAAGCCCCTGATCCACTTATTTTGTATTGCAATTCTCATTAAGCTATCTAAATATTCCATTGCTAGGATAAGAAGGAAAGGAAATAGGGGTCGCTTCTTAATCCCTTTTCTAAAGTAAAAAACCCACAAGTTCTACATTTACAAGAATAGATAATCTGATTGTTTTGGTACAAAATTATTCCACTTTAACCATTTATTGCCAAATCCCATTTTTCTTAAAAGTATTTAATAGGAAAGACCAGTTATCATGATTATAAGCTTCTGTATATCCAGTTTATACATTAAACCAGAAACTCCATGTTGTGCTTTGTTTTAATGATGACTACCATCTATGACATCTAGGGACCAGGTCCGTTGTACGTTGAATCTATGAATGTAAACTTGGACAGCTATGCACTGCTATGCCATCTATGACATCTAGGGACAAAGTCCATCATACGTTGAGTCTACGACTGTAAATCTGGATAGCTGTGCACTGCTATGAACTATACTATTTTGCCTGCTAGTATGATGGTAGTACAACATGCTACGACACTTGGTCCAGTATAAGGCAACATATATTTTGTCCTTCACTATATAAGCTAAGATGTGACAATGAGCAACCTAGTTTTTGCACTACAAAAGGAATTATTCAAAAAGGCAAATGTTGCACTCTCATTTAAGAAATCACTTCTCAAGGGACTTTATCAATCAATAGTTCTAATCTTTATTTTCTCGAGTGTTAAGCCTTTTTCTAAAAGTGTAGTCTACTCCTTTAGTTGTGGTGTAGCAAATTTCATTCAATATGCTCTTTGTTAGCTTAGGTATCTTTGTTAGCTTAGGTAGAGCTACCTAGCTGCATCAACTAGAGGTAGTTGTTTGGTAGCGATGTGGTAGAGTTTTCATACTCATTTGTAATAGAGCTATTACAAGAGATAAAATTTAGAGTTAAATTATTGAAATTGCTTGAGTCTATAATAGTTTGGTGGCTTGATTTTAGTCGAATTGGTGAAATCCTGTGAGGACATTTCATGATTTTTCCTCCCTTGAGTAAGGAGGTTTCAACTTAAAATCTAATGTTTTTTTTCTGTTCTGCACTTCCTGTTTACTCTGTTTATTTTCTTATTTAAATATTCACAAAGATTGGTCCCTAGTTGGTGGATGATTCTTATAAGTCAATAAATGGTATCAAAACGGTACACTCTAAATATTTAACACCTAGAGTGGATCCTTATTTAGGGTAGCTCCACCAAATTTAGAAGAACACTCGATAGCCAGACCACCTCATCTAAATGGGTATTACTATGGTTATTAGAAGACAAAAGTGCATCAACACTTGACATGAATATGATGAAGATGAATTATGGGACATCATCTGTGATATTCCACATGTTATAATGACGGAAGTTAAATAATGCAATGTTACTAGATTGATCCCAATACGCAGTGGGAATACGATGAAGATCGCCAAAAGATTGAGAAAAGTTACAAGACAAAGAAACTACTAATTTGTGGAATAGGTCCTGATGAGTATAATCATATTTCATCTTGTGAAACAACAAAAGAAATTTGAAATTGCTTAAAAATAGCTCATAAAGGAATAAGTCAGATCAAAGAATCCAAAGTGGATATGCTTACCACTCAATATGATCCTTTCACCATGAAAGAGAATGAAACTATAAAAGAGATGCATACCAGGTTCACCACTACGACCAATAAGTTATACTGTCTTGATGAAGTCATCCCTCCTAGTAAATAAGTAAGGAAAATATTGGGTGTCTTACCCAAGTTATAGAAAAGTAAAGTCAATGTCATCTTTGCGGCTTGAGACCTAAATCTCCCACTATGGATAAGTTAATTAGGAATTTGAAAACTTATGAGTTGAAGAAGCAACAAGAACAAAAAAAAAAAAGCCTAAAAAGGAGAAATCACTGGCGTTAAAGGCCATAAATCATATTCAAGTGAGGCTGATGAAGATGTTGCTTATTTAGCTTAAAAATTTATTGGATCTAGGAAGAGAAGTGGTGGATTTCAAAAGAAAAGAAACAGTAGCAAACCATATGATGGAAATGATTGCTGCCACAAAGGTGGTAAACCTGGTCACTTCATCAAGGACTATTGCTTACATAAGATGGACTACAAAGAATATGTGAAGTCTGGAGAAGATAAAGGGAAGAAGAAGGACCAACTCCTTGACAAGTCCAATAGGAAAGCTGCAACATATTATGTAGTCAAGCAAGCCTTGGTTGATTACGGAGACTCATCAAGAGAATTTGGTAAATCTGACACCCTAAAGATGCCTCTATGCTAATTATGGAAGATGATAAAATAATTTACAACTCTCTTTGCTATCATGGTAAACTCGGATGATGATGAAAATAAGGTAACTCTTGTTGATATTAAGAAAAATCTGAATGATTATTCCTTTACGAGATTAAGAAACTTGCCAAAGTTATAATTGATTCTCTATATTGAGAAAGATTTTCTTAAAGAGAAGATAGAAAACTTTCAAAATGAGAAAACTGCCCTAACTATTCAAATCTCTGAGCTATGAGAACACTCTAAAAAATTAACCTCTGAAAATGTGGAGATGTTAGAAAAATTGAAGAAATTGTCTGAATCTATCTCTAAAGAAAAATGTGAGGCTAGCAGTCTTCAAATTGAGTTTGACGAAAATCTAAACAAGTCCCAAGAGCTTTTTACAGCTTCTCTTGAGAAAAATGTCAAACTAGAGAGGGACTTAGTCTGCATTAAAAAATATCTTAACAGATCTCTAAAATAGATTATTTCATCACAAATCTAAGTTAATTTGACAAATCAAAGGCTAAATAATGATAGAGGTGTTGGTTGCCAGCATGATGATCTCCCCTCCAATCCCTAGTATGTATCTGTGACAAATAATCTGCTATGTACTCACAGTGGATGAAATGGCCATTGAAAAGGGAATTGTCAAGCACAATTAAGAGCTGAAATGAACTCAACCAAGTATGTCCAGCAGGAGAAGCCACTTAAAAAGGGACCTAGTCCTTGACAAATCTAAAAAGGCTAGACTGCCCAGCTGGACAAAGAAAGTTGTAATTTTCCCTCTGTCCCCATATTGGAAACTTAAACTCAAATGGGTTGCCAAAGCTAACTAATAATCTCTATATGCAAGTGAGAGTAAGAGAAAATAGTTAAAGTTGATCCATGGATAGTGGATGCTCCAAGTATATGACATGCAGAACTGGCTGTTTTCTCTGACTCAAGGCACTTCAAGGTGGAGGTGGCTTTTGTAGATGGAAAGAAAGGTTATACTCTTGGTGTTGGAAAGACTTGAAAATCTTTAAATCATGCTATTGAAGATGTATACTATGTGAGTAGACTGAAGAATAGTTTGCTTACTATGTCTCAAAACTGTGACAAGGGGAATAATGTAAAATTTTGTCCGACTGGTGAACTGTTACTAGTCTGGAAATTGAAGAAGTTATACTCAAGGCTAAAAGGTGCAAAAATATCTATGTGGTTGATTTAGACTCAGTTCTAGGAAGTGATCTAACCTGAATAAGTGCTTAAGTGAAAATGTTGACCTGTGGCACAGAAGACTTGGCCATGTGAGCTTATATCAACTAAACAAGCTAGTCTTAGAGGACCTGGTTCAAGGTGTTCCAAAGTTCCAGTTCTCAGGCACTAAGGTATATGGTGCCTGTGTCAAAGAGAAAACAAATCAGGTTCTCTTTCAAGCAAAATCAAGTACTACTAGACCTCTTGAGTTGCTACACATAGACTTATGTGGACATGTCAAATTCAAAGTAGAGAAGGGAAGAAATATGACTTTGTCATTGTGGATGACTTTTCCAGGTTCACATGGACCATGTTTTTGAAATTTAAGGATGATACATTTGAAGTGCTGGTGATCTTTCCTAAGCAAATTTATTTTTAAAAAAATTAATATCGGGTTGGTAGCCCATTTTATTAAAATCCAAAACCAAGTTTTTATGGGTCGGGCCCAAAAGTGACCCGGTCCACTAGATAAAAGGCAACAAAAAAGATAACAAAAGGAAAATAAAATAAAAAATCTAGGTCAAACAAAATTGGAAAGTAGCAGTTACGAAGCTTCTAGAGTTGCTTCATCTTCCTTAATCGAGCTTTCCTTTCCTAATCAGCTTGATGTAGCTAATGTTAAGAAGGTCAAAATCCGCTTGTGAGTTACATAGTAGATCCTATCTCCCATCTTCCAAATCTTCTTATAGCTAGAAACCTACACTTCGATTAATATAATTGTAGGAGCTTGTTGTACTTCTGAAAACTTAGAACTGGACATCCTTACCTTCCTATTCGATTTTGACGTATGCTTCATAAACTTCTGATTTATGAATTAGGCCTATCTAACTAAATTGAACATAGTTACTTAAGTAAACTTTGGATCGGTTACACTTCATCTCACCTAAATATCTCACTAGGTGTTGTGTAATCGATTCCACCGAAGTGTTACTCCAAGTACTTAAAGATATGTCAAATTAAATTAGATAAATCCCCAATTTTCTCTAGAAAAGGAATGAACCTCAGTAGAGATTAATACCATATTACATAAGTTTAAGCAAAGACTTCAAGACCTAGTAATATTCGATTGCACTATAGTCCTGTGTATGTTAAACCTGAGTTTTTGTTTGAACTTTGTCGTTTAGTTGAGCTCCCCTGTCTACTTACTTTACTTTACTTTATTGTTCTTGGGAATTTTAAGTGATACTTGAAAATGCCTGACCTAATCTGATGCTTGCTGATTCATTTTCCTAATTCTAAGATGTGGGAATCTGTTGCTTGGCTTGTAGTGTGATTGCTTTGGCCCTCATTGATAACTCCATGAATGTATTAAAACTTATTGTACTTGCACAGCTAAAACACCAACTAGCTAAAAATTCTGCTAGTGAATTTCCTTCTCTGTAGGTGTGTTGTACTTTGATCAATTCCAACTCCATTATTTTTTGTATTCTTCTTATAATTCCTCTTATGTTCCAAGGGATCTCCCATTCCCCTTTCATCATTTTGACTAATGAAAATGAGTCAGTCTCAAGTTCTAGAGGCACCATATGGTGCTCAACAAAACATAGTAGTTGCACTCTTCTTTCATCGCTAGTGCTTCTACATAAATACTAGTATTTTCCTGTAGTTTCCTGCATGATGCATAAACCAAATCACCCTCATCATTTCCAATATAGAATGCAACTTGAACCTAGATTTCCTTTTGAGGTGCCATTAGAATTGCACTTATACCATCCTTGATCAGGGTTTTTTCTATGTAACTGTTTGTACTCTTTGCCTGTACTTCTGCAAATATTCAACCAACAAAGGCTATTTATTAGGTATTTCCTTTAGCCATGGATACCTAACTAGGGTAAAAAAATGTAAATTGTCACCAATCTCATAAATAACCCTATACATTGACATGGAACCTCAATGATTTATTATGTTTCTCCTGTTCCATAACTGCCAACATATTAAACTTGGAATTGCCTGAGCAACAGGTTTAATCCTATAGCAAATTTAGTGTTCCACCATTTTAAGAATGTCCAGTGACATTGTATAAAAGGTCCTTCAACTCCTACACTCAGAGCATAGTAATTCCAGACCTAGAAGCAAAGTTGATAGAAATAAAGAAATGATGTACTGTTTCCAAATGTGGAGTGGCACAACATCTGCATCTAGAAACTAAATTAACACCACATCTTTACAGTATATCTTCTACAGTAATCTTAAACTTCCACAACCTCCATAAAAAGAAATTAATCTTCAAAGGTACCCCTTTACACCATATATATATACACACACTTCCACTGAACCTCAACTTTTTCCTGTGTCTAACTAAATGATAAGCACTAGACACTGTGAACTTCCCATTTGATGTTGGCATCCCCCAATGAAGGTCCCACGGTGATGCATTCTGACTGATAGCGATATTATGTACATGGTGTTGAATGATGTCACTAGGAAGCACTGACTGCATTGACTATATTTTCTAATTATCCCATTTACCACATGTAATCAGCTTGTCAATGTCACCTTCTTCTTCATTGATAGGGAATCAGGGTCTACCACATAATACAGAGCTCCCAACTTAGACATATTTTCAAACCAAATATTAGAAGAGCCTACATTTGGCTCCCACTAGATTTCTTGGTCTATGTTATCCTTTGTCTCTAGAATTTTCTTCCACACTTTTAGGACCATTCTTCCATTGAACTACTGTTGAAATAAGTTTCTTACCGTACTTATTCCATATATAGTTACTCCACAAATACCTAGTAGTTCTAAGGATCCACCATAACTTTGCAAACATAGCATTAGATATGACAAAGAGGTCCTTGAATCCCACACCTCTCTCTTCTTTTGGGAAATATATCTTCTCCCATAATAGCCAGTGCTTACTCTTTCCTTCCCCTTAATACTCCATAGAAACCTATTGAAAATCTTATGCAGTTCATATATAATGCATTTTGGAGGTACCACAGGTGATAATAAATACAAAGACATACTTTGTAGTACACTGGTAATTAAAACAACTTTTCCCTTAAAAGAAATTTATTTTCTTTTCTATTTTTGCAGCCTGTTTTTCACCTTCTTGATGAGAACATTATAGTATTCTTCTTTTTTCCTTGCATGGGTAACAGGACACACCAAATACTGAAAAGGTTTCCCTGGTTAAAACCTATTATACCTTTCACTTCATTCATCAAAGAGACTGCAACTTTCTTATACATGTGAAAAAAACTTTTACTCTCATTAATTAGCTACCCAGAAATGTCATGATATCCCATTAAATCATTCATAACCAAATGCAACAAAGTTTTATGTATAGAAGTAAGGATTATTGTATCATCTGTATATACAAGATGATCTAGGTTCCTACTATATTTAGGCAACCCATAACCTTTATACATTCCATCTTCAAACAAAGCATTAAGAGACCTTGACAATACTTCAGTGGTTAGAATAAATAAGGTAGGTGATAGGGGATCATCTTGTTTTAACCTTCTTGTTGAATGAAAAAAACCTTGTGACTGCCCATTAATGATGATTGAATACCAGTTGTTCGCCACCAACCTCTAAATTATATCTATGAATATTTCTGCTTATCATCGTAAACAAGTACAACCAAGAAACCCTAGCATAAGCCTTAGACATAGCCAATTTCAATACCACATTAGCAGGTTTTCCTCTTAACCTATGTGTGATATAATTTCCTATGTCAACCAAAATTTCTCAATAATCCTCCTTCCTCTAACAAATCCTGACTGACTAATCTCAGTCTATCATGAATAACCCTTGAAATTACCTTGTTAATGAAATTGCTCAGGCTGATAGGTCTAAAGATCTGGGAAAGTGTCTCTCATCTCCTTTTTAGGAATTAAACTAGATTAGTGCGAGACTTTTAGGAAAAATATTACCTTCAAAAAAACTTCTTACTAATTGAAGAACATCTTCTCCCAAAATATCCTAACATGCTGATACAACAACCTACAGAAACCATCAAAACCACAAGAGCTGCTATTTAGAGAAAATACTACAAGTCTCATTTTTTCTAAAGTAGGCTCTGCCACCAATCTCTTATTATCTTCTTTACTCACCATTGCTAGAATATGATTCAACAGTTTAAAGTTTATACCTTCTTTCTTTTGTGTAAACTGATCCTGGAAATATCTGACGGCTTTCTCACCGATCAATCTGCTATCTTTCAGCCAAACACCATCATTATTCTATATCCTACTAAGTTGTTATCTTTTTTCTTCTCCCCTTTACAAGACTATGAAAGAATCCTATGTTTCTGTCACCATCTCAAATCAAGTTATCCCTGTTTTTTGTCTCCTAAAGTGCTCCTCCAGGTGAAGGAAGGTACCTTTTCACTTGAGCCTACTGTAATACACTTTTATTCTCTTAAGAAGGGTGTTGTTCAAATAACTTCTCTTTAATTTGCATTATTTATCGTATAATGGCATGCTACTGAAAAATATCACCATACCTATCTCAACTTCATTTACTCAACTTTTTCCACATTTTTCATCTTATGATGGAACACCCAAAAACTGTTACCTAGTTCCTCTGACCTTCAATGTTGCCTTACCACATCTTTGAAAGAGGAGCCTTCTACCCAAAAGTCAAGGAACTTAAAAGTTTTAACAGCTTGGTGTGATATTGTATACATTGTAAGAAACAGAGGAGCATGATCTGACCCAGTTCTAGGCAAGTATTCCACCTCCAATCTAGTAAACTAATTCTACAAGCTACATTAGAGAAAATTCTGTCTAATCTTTCAAATAAACAATCACTTTTTGATCTACCACTCCACTATGTATATGGTGTCCCTTTGAATGATATTTCATCAAGCTCACATGAATTCACACAAAGGTAAAAACCCTCCATCTCTTGTAGTGTGACTGGAAGGCGACCTATTTTTTATTCTTCATTCAACAAATAATTAAAACTACCCTCCTACTAACCATGGAAGATTAATATTAGCCAGATTGTATATGGTATTCCATAGTGGAATTCTTTTGTCTTCTTTACACTTAGCATATACCATAGAAATTAGCATGTGCTTTAGATCCTGTGGTATCATTATTTTAATAGAAATTTGCTGATCAGAGTCGCTGATTATTTTCATATCAACATTATCTCTCAAAAAGAACCAAACTTTTCCTGAAATATTTATTGCAACACTCTGCATATTTAACTTTCTCATAAATCTCTGAATCTGGCCAGCTTGTTGGAAAGGCTCCATAAGAACTATTAGGAAAAATTTATGATGACTATTAAGTATTTGGAGTCTAGTAAATGCATGTTGAGTATTAACAGGCGTAAAGTTCCAAAAAATTGATTTCATCATCATTGACTAACTTTATTTGTCCCAACATTTCTCTTTGGTACCATTCTTTTAGGTAATTGTTCAGTGGGTTGCTTTTTCCCTTTTTGATGCTACTCTTTATTTCTTTTTGTGAATGAACTCTATGTCTATTAATAGCTTCAACTTTCTTGTCTTCACCTTTTTCATCTCTAGTAACATCAAAATAGCAAAGATCAGGTCTGATAATGGGACGGAGTTTGAAAATCCAAGAGTTGAGGAATTTTGTGCTGAAAATAAAATCAGTCAGAATTTTTTAGATCCAAGAAACCCTCAACAAAATAGGGTGGTTGAAAGGAAGAACAGAATCCTGATTGATATTGCTTGAACCATGCTAATTGATGGTAGTCTTCCTAAAAACTTCTGGGATGTCTCATCAGGTCCATCCTAAACAAGACACCCTATGAATTGTTGTTTAACAAAAGGCCCAAACTTAGCTACTTCAGGCCTTTTGGATGCAAGTGTTTTGTGTTAAATAATGCTAAGAATGAACTGGGAAATTTGAATTCAAAAGTGATGAAAGAGTATTTGTGAGCTATTTACCAACCAGCAAAGCCTACAGGATCTACAACAAAACAATACCGTGTTGAAGAAAGTGTTCATATCATTTTTAATGAGTCAAGAAACATAAACAAACATGGAAATATTGATGATATAGATATGGAGGAACTTATCCCCATCAAAATAAATAGTCTAATTGAAGAAAACACTAAAGTATAAGATGCTGAAGATAAAGTGATGGTGAAGAAGGAGGAGAAGAGAACCAGGTTCTTAACCGCAACCTGCAGTCATCTGAATAGTTGGATCACAATAAGTATGTCAAGACCAAGCCTTTGAGAGACCTTGTGCTGGTAAGCCTTAATCATAAGAAGATCTAACTAGAAGCATAAGTCATCTCATCCACTTGAGAATTTGACTTCTTCTTTAGACTAAGGCACAAGCTTAGAAGTCATGAGGCACAAGCTTAGAACTTCATGACTTTAAAAGAAGCAAAGTATGACACCTAGTCCCCATCCCTGCTGACGGAGGACAAAATAGGTGCACAAAAACAATCACGATGAGTATGACACTAACATAAAAAACAAGGAAAGACTTGTGGTACAATAATACTATCAGGAAGAAGAGATTGACTATGATGAGACCTTTGCACCTGTTGTAAGGATGGAGGCAATAAGAATTCTCATATTGTCTTTGTTGAAGTGTTCTAAATGAATGTGAAGAATGCATTTCTAAATGGCTATTTGAAGGAAAAAGTATACATTAAACAACTACCCGGATTTAAAGACATTGATCAACCACCAAATCATGTCCTGAAGTTGGATAAAACTCTTTATGGACTGAAATAGGCCGCTACAGCATGGTATGAAAGACTGTCAAAATTTCTTCTTAAGAATGGCTCCAAAATAGTAAAAATTAACCCTACTCTATTTCTAAAATCTAGAGGAAGAAGCCTACTGATTGTGCAAGTTAATATTGATGATATCATTTTTAGTGCAACTTTAGACTTACTATGTGAAGAATTAGTAAAATTCATGGAAAGTAAATTTAAATTGAGCATGATAGGTGAACTAAGAATCTTCCTTGGCTACAAATCAAGAAAACACCACATTATACCATGATCCATCAAGAGAAATATATTAAGGTGTTGCTAAAGAAATTCCACATGAATGATGTCAAGCCTATTGATACTCCTATAGGGATAAGGTCAAAAATAGATGTTGACGAACTTGGTCCCTCAGTAAATAAAACTATGTATAGAGGAATCATTGGATCCCTACTATATTTGACTGGTAGTAGACCTAACATAGTATTCACTGTAGGGATGTGTGCCAGGTTCCAAGCCATCCAAAAGAGTCTCACTTGAAAGCTGCTAAGCAGATTCTCAGATATTTTAAAGGAATAGGGGACCTAGTCCTGTTCCATGCTTCTGGTGACAACTTTCATCTAACTGGGTATGTTGATGTTGACTATGAAGGGTACCTTGTTGATAGGTAAAGTACCTCTAAAAAAGTACATTTTTTTTGATATTTCCTAATCTCATGGAGATCTAAAAAGAAGAACTAGTAGCCTCTCTACAGCTGAAGCTGAATATGTAGCAGTTGCATTATGTTATGCTCAATTACTTTAAATCAAACAGTAGTTGAAAAAATTTGGGATTGTGACCGACACTATTCCACTATTGTGTGACAATACTAGTCTCTTAATATGACAAATAATCCTACACAACACAAGAGGACTAAACACATTGACATAAAACATTATTTCTTCGGACAATGTTGATAAAGGGGTTATTTGCACGAAGTTCTGCAAAACTAAAGACCAAGTTGTTGATATTTTCACTAAAGCTTTACATAGGAAGCAGTTTGAGAAAAACAGGTTGAAATTAAGGCTAATTAAGATGAACTAAGTTTCTTTAGTTAATTTTGTCTCTTCTGATATTGGGTATGATTAGGGAACATGTATCCTTGAATTAATTTGTTTAATTTTTCTAACTCAGTACCACACCTTCTATAGGTATACATGCATGGTGAGTAATCTGATAAGGAGAAGTGATGAAATAGACATTAAGAAGAAATTCCTTTCAAATGAGGGAGGGACCAGGTCCCTATTCAAAGGTTAGCATCATATGTGCCTTTTTTTAATCTGTCCAAAGTTATTGTTCACAATTGTCATGTGTCTTTTCCCGACTCTCTATACAATTGTCAAATCATTTAAAATTGAAACTATGTGTCTAATAGTGACCAGGCACGTCGCTAAGCTTTAAGTTCAAACGTTACCCCCTTTCACTCCCTTTAAAACATGAATTGAAACCCTTTTCAATTCCATTCTTACATTCTCTTCTATTCTCTCTCCTAGAAACTCTCCTCAGGACACCAAAAATCGACGTAATTTTTTCTCCCTCAAACACAAAAATATCTTAAATTACTTCCTCTTCCAACACTTTTCAACGTGATGAATTTCAATACTCTCCAGTACCTACACCGCTTGAACCTGCTTCGCTTGAAGAAAACCCCTTCTTTAAAGAAAAACCTATACCCATGGCAGAAAAAGAAACCCCCATTGAAGCATTTCCTATAAGTTCTGAAATATATCCTGAAACTACTTTTTTCGCAGTTAGAGATCCTTCTAGTATGAATTTTGGGTTACCAATCAAGTCTAAATTTTTTCTCTCTCTTACTAAGACACTAATCAAAGAGAAAACTAATGAACCTTCTCGAAGACCCGGTTCCCTACACTCTCTGAGTCAAAACTCATTGATGAACTACTATTTGAGAGGGATCTCCCAATTGAGAAATTCAAGCCCTCAGGTAGTGTTATGGAAGGAGAGGATTGGGCGGCAAAGAGTTTGACATTATTGGTTAGATACCAAAGGGAACTCCAAAGAAATGTTGAAGAACCCTCCTCATATGAGTCTTCTATCTGCTTACCTCTTTCAACCTATGATGGAACCCTGTCACATAAGTGCATGAATTCTTCATTTTCAAGGTCGCACCCGTGTCGAATTCTTCAAAGATACACTATTTTTGTTGAATCTAACATGAATTCATTGACATTTTTGAAGAGTCCAAACAACGTATTTTGTCACCGCTCAAACTCAGAAAGAGACTTTATTGCCTCCAGTGCAAGATAAAATTGAGGAGGATGATAGTGGTGATTTGAAATAAAAATACAATATGGGTCCAAAGGAAAAGAGAAGTTTGATGATATTGGAAAGATGGTGAAGATTTATAGAATTGGAGTACTGGAAGAAGTTGTAAGGTGATGCCATGAAGGTAAGTAAGTCTGTTACAACCAGAAGAAGAAAGATAAGAAAGCCACAGTAGTTGAGAGTAAAGAAAATCTGACTATGGAAGTGGTTGATGTGGAAGAACATGAGGAAGAAAATGATATTGACTTAGATGTTGTTGCTACAATAACTAAAATAGGAAAGAAGTCGATGCTCCAGACAGACTAGGTCCTTCGAGATAAAACCCAAAGCCTCTGCTCTTAAGAAACATATTTCAGTAAAAAGAAGGCTCTTGAGAGACCTAATCCTGCACAAGAAAGTTAATTTGTATGAGGACCGGGTAGCTCCTCAAAAAGGATAAAGGTTGAAAAGAAAGTGAAGATGATGTCTAGGGAGGAGAGGATTGAGATTCTAAAAACACAGAAAGTGATGAAAAAAAGGTTATTTGATCCCAACATTATTGATAAACCTGGAATGGTTGAGCTTGTGGAGTATATTAAATGCAACAATAACTTCTTTTGTTCACTGTGCCAGTTCCTACAGTTTATTAGAGAGAAGCAAGAGACTTCCACACTTCAAAATTTTCAGAGGATGGTCAGCGTGTGTCAGCTGTTGTTCAAGTGTTGAAATACACCTTGATAAGAATATTCGTGGTGAAATTTTGGATGTCCGGTAGAAGGAATCAAATCTATCAAAACAAGGAGCCCTCTTTTGAATTCGTCAAGAAAGTGTGCAAGTTAACTGGAAAATCCAAGGCTGGGGTATTGAAAAAATATCTTAAAAAAGAGCTCCAAATATTGTTTGAGTTTGTGTACAAGGTTCTGATACCCAAATTTGAGAAGAGGACTATGTCCTCTGCAACAGACCTATTCCTAATGGAAACTCTGAGCAAATTTGGAATTATGAATCTCCCAAAAGTGATGATTAAGCATATACATACAGTGATGCATATTAAGGATGGCAAACATGGGATGGCATATGAATTTCTTCTTAACTACGCGTTGGAGAATTTTAAGATCCAGTGCCCAAATGGGGTGATGGGGATTGTGAAGCAAACATTTTCCATGACAACCTTAACTGAAAATGAGTGTTGAAGGTAAGGTTAGAACCAATCCTAAATCCCAAGTTTCTAAGTTGATTGAGGATAAAGTAAAATTGGTGGCTCAATTGGAAGACATGATGTTTGCGTTGGCCAAGCGTGATGCTGAAATCTCCCAGTTAAATGCAACGCAATGTTACAGAAAGTTGGAATCAAGGGACCAGGTACCATGGATAATCTCTAAGATGGAATCACGAACTTATGTTTAAATGTTGAAGTAAAGGGCCCGACTAGGAACTTTTAAATGCACACACAACTAAGAGTGTGCGCATGGAAATGGTCCTTCGATCCCTTTCCCCTAAGCCCCCTCCATAATAAGCCCCTCATATTGTAATGTTCTTAAGTCTTAATAATGTCAGTTTTCCTTCTTGTTCATGTGGCTATTTTTGATCAGTGCTTTATGTAGTTTTTAAAGATGGTTATGTATGCTACTTTTCCTGCTTTAATATTAATGGAACTCTTCTTTTGTCTATCATCCCTCCCTTGGTATTGCTTATTCATGTTTGTATTACCAAAGAGGCCATAGTTGACTTATTGATTGGTTACTGTTCTTTTTTTTTTTAATATATAAAAAAAGGGAAAGATAATATCACTGGGTAGACTACGGTAGATCCGGTTCCAAAGACCTAGTTCCTAATATAGGAAGAAGATAAGAGAGCTTGTTGATGGGGGAACGGGTCGATGGGAGAAGCTTTTGATAAATTGTTTGTCATCGTTAAAAAGGGGGAAATGTTGTGCTTTGTTTTGATGATGACTACAATCTATGACATCTAGGGACCAGGTCTGTCATATGCTAAATCTACGAATGTAAACCTAAACTGTTATGCATTGCTATGCACTGTACTATTTTGTCTGCTAGTATGATGGCAGGATAGTAGTGTTGCGTATGACGTTAGGACACCTGTTCAAGTAGAAGGAAACATATGTTTTGTCCATCACTAAATAAACAAAGATATGACAATGAGCAAACCTATTTCTTGTACTACAAAAGGAATTATTCAGAAAGGCAAAAGTTTTACTCTCATGAAATAGAAATCACTCTTCTCAATGGACCTGGCCAATCAATAGTTTTAATCTTTATTTTCTTGAGTCTCGAGTCCTTTTCTTTAGTATAGTCTACTCCTTTAGTGTATTATAGCAAATTTCATACAATATGCTCTTAGCTTAGGTAGAGTTACCTAGTTACATCAACTAGAGGTAGTTGATTGGTAGTGGTATGCTAGAGTTGCCATACTCATTTGTAATAGAGGTATTTTACAAGAGATATGATTTAGAGTTAAATCCTTGAGATTGCTTGAGTCTGTACTCGTTTGGTGGCTTGATTTTGGTAGAGTTGGCAAAATCCTTAGAGCACAGGTCATGGTTTTTCCTCACTTAAGCAAGGAGGTTTCCACATAAAATCTCGAGAGTTATTTTGTTTTGCACTTTATGTTTACTCTGTTTTATTTTTTTTCAACTATTCACAAGGGACATGGTCCCTAGTTGGTGGAGGATTTTTATAAGTCAATACTCCACCTTTCATCCTTGAATTTATTGCATTCGCAAGCTATCAAAGCAGCATCCATGATTTCTCGCCTTTTTATAAAAGTCATCTATTTTTTATAGACCGAACTGTTCACCACCTTCAGTCTTTTCAGAAATAGTTTAGCAATGATTTTGTAGATTACTACCAATCTAATTAGTCTAAAATCTTTCAAGTATGAAGGTCCTACTTTTTTAGGATCAAAATGAAAGTTGAATTGAATCTTCTCTCAAATGCATTATTGGAATGGAAATATTGAAATGTATTTATTATATCACCCTTCACAATTTCCCTAAAAATCTAAAAAAATGCCATTAGAATCCATCAGGTCCAGGTGCCTTTTCTTAAGATTCATTCTAATACTTAGGTCCAGGTGTCTTGTCCATAACATTCATTATAATAGAATCCAGAATTTCTTCCTCCTCAAAGTTCTTTGCATCCATATCTATTCTTCCACAATAATCATTGAAACATCATTTAGCTCTTTGATTATGTCAGGGTCTTTTACATTAATCTCATCAACATATAACTATTCAATGGAGTTAAATCTCTTATGGATGTGGCAATTCTATGACAAATTTTTGTACTTTTATTTCCATGTTTTAGACAGTGCTTCTCTATATCTTTGTTTCCATACACCCTCTTCATTTTTTTCTACCTTAAATTCCATAGCCAAGTTTTCCTTTTGGATCAATTCATCATCAGTAAGGACCCTATGTTCTTATGTTCCTGGACACTTTCCTAATTAATTATCTGGTTGAGAATGTCTATCTTTCTCTACTTCTAGTTTCCTTTATTGTCCTTGTTCCACTCCTCCATTTTTTATATTTTTATTTTAACAGTTTTAACTTCTTAGCTAACACATACCTTACTCTACCATTCACAGTTTGTACCATTCACAATGAAAGAGCACCGTCATTCCTTCACCATGATCCCCTCCACTTCCAGCACCAAGTTTTAAATTTGCACATTGTTTGGGTGGTGGTTTTTCATGGTTTCATAATGTGAGAATTGAAAAATATACTTGGATGATGTGTTGACATAATTACATCAAAACCCTATTTATAGACACTATATACAATCCTTTTCCAAGTAGGATTATGTATATACTATTCCTATTTCTACACATATTCTAACACTTCCCCTCAATCCGGTTCATACAAATCATATGCACCGAGCTTGTTATAAATGTAATTAATACGAGGAACGGTGAGGGACTTGATGAAAATATCCGTAAGTTGATTATTTGACTTAACAAATTTTATAACAATATCTCCTGAGAGAATATTTTCTCTGATAAAGTGACAATCAATCTCTATGTGTTTAGTACTCTTATGAAACATTAGATTTGATACGATATGAAGGGCTGCTTGATTATCACACACAAGTTTCATTTTATTGTTTTCTCAAAATTTTAATTCTCTCAGCAACTGTTTAATCAAAACTAGCTCACCAGTTGCTTCAACCATTGCTTGATATTCTGCTTCTACGCTATATCGAGCAACCACACTCAATTTCTTACTCTTCCAAGACACCACATTACCTCCTACTAAAACACAATATCCAAAGGTAGAATGTTTATCAGAGGGTGATCCTTCCCAATCACCATCTGGGTATCTAATGATATGCTCATGATCTCGATCCTCAAAGAGTAGTCCTTTACCTGGAGCTGACTTTATATATCATAGTATATGAACAACTGTATCCCAATAACTATCACAGGGGGAAGTCATAAATTGACTTACAACACTCACAGGAAAAGATATGTCAGGTCTAGTCACGGTGAGATAATTCAACTTTCCAACCAACCACCTATACCTTTTAGGATCACAGAGTGGCTCCCCTTGTAATGGTAAAAGTTTGGAATTTGGATCCATAAGGGTGTCAATGGGTCTACATCCCATCATTCTCGTATCCTCAAGAATGTCTAAGGCATACTTGCATTGAGAAATAGCAATGCCAGATTTGGACTAAGCAACCTCAATACCTAGAAAATATTTTAGTCTGTCGAGGTCTTTGGTCTGAAAATACTGAAAGAGATGTTACTTCAATTTAGAGATACCATCTACATCATTGACGGTGATAACAATATCATCAACATAAACCAACAAATAAATACACAAATTTGATTGAGAGTGTCAATAAAACACTGAGTGATCAGCTCCACTATGAATCATGCCAAACTGCTAAATTACTGTGCTGAATTTTCCAAACCAAGCTCGAGAAGACTATTTCAGACCATAAAGTGACTAGCGCAATCGACATACAAGGCTACTAGACTCCTCCTGAGAAACACAACCAGGTGGTTGCTCTATATAGACTTTTTCCTTAAGATCACCATGCAGAAAAGCATTTTTAATATCTAACTAATATAGAGGCCAATGACGAACAAAAATAATGGATAGGAAAAGAAGGACAAATGGAAGTTTAGCCATGGGAGAAAAAGTGTCACTATAATCAAGCCCAAATATTTATGTGTATCCTTTGGCAACAAGGCCAACCTTAAGCCGATCAACCTGACCATCTAGACCAACTTTGACTGCATAAACCCAATAACAATCAATAGTAGATTTACCTGCAGGAAGGGGAATAAGCTCCGAAGTACCACTTGCATGTAAAGCAGACATCATCTATTATAGCCTGCTTTCATCCTGAATAAGAGAGTGCTTCACCTATAGTCTTAGGTATAGAAATAGAAGATAAAGACGATACAAAATCATAATGGGGAGATGATAACTCAAGAAAGTATAGTATGGGTTAGCATTACGAGTGAAACACATACCTTTTTAAAGTGCAACTGATTTGCTAGAAAAAGATAAGTCCACAATAGAAGCAGCATTTGGCGCATAACATGACTCATCTGGGACTAATTGTGGATGCTGATGATGATGATAAGTCAGAAGTGGTGGCACTATAGCAGGAGACACAGAAGTAACCATTAACTTCTTAAAGGTTATTTCGAGTAAGTCTGGAGATATGGGTAAGACCAAGGATGGTGTGGGTAAGACTGGAGATATAGATAAAATCTCAGAGATATCAGGATGATCAAAAGATATATAGTAAGATCGAGATTAAAAAAAGTGATATCGATAGACATAAAGTAGCGATAAAGATCTGGTGAATAATAGTGATACCCTTTTTGAACTCAAGAGTAACCAAGGAAGACACACTTGAGAGCACGGTGGGCTAATTTATCTTTTCCAAAGGCTATGTTATGAATTAAACATGTGCTTCCAAAGACACGAGGGGGGATAGAGTAGAGATGTGATAGTGGAAACAATATAGAATAGGGATCCTTACTCTAAAGGGAAGATGATGGCATTCTATTAATTAGATAACAAGACGTAGGACTGCATCACCCCAAAATTACAGTGGAACATGGGATTCAGTCTCAAGTAAATGCCTATTTTTTGTTTATGCTACACCATTTTATTGAGGGGTGTATGGAAAAGATGTCTGGTGAAAAATTCCTTGATGAGTCATAAACTCTTGAAACTGAGAGGATAAGTATTCTAAGGCATTATCACTACGAAAAAATACGAATAAAAATACCAAATTGAGTTTGTATTTTCTTGCACAAAAACTTTGGAATATAGAAAAGAAAACCTAAGTACGTCTTGAAAACTTATCGATGAAACTAACAAAATAACAAAAACCTAAAGGTGAACTGACTCTACTAGGATTCCAAACATCAGAATGTACTAAGGAGAAAATAGACTTTGAACGACTCTCAACACTATGTGGGAAAGTAGCACGGGCGTGTTTCCTAAGTTGACATGACTCATAATCTAATGTGGATAAACTAGGCAAACTAGGCACCATCTTTTGTAGCTTGGATAGACTCGGATATCCCAAACATTTGTGAATTAGGTCTGGAGGGTTTGTAACGGAGCATGTTGTGAAGGAATTTAAAGAGGTGAGATGGTAAAGTCCTTATGATTCATCTCCTACGCCAATCGTCTATCCCGTATTGTGGTCCTGTATTAGAAAAGAGTCATCAAGAAAAGTTATGCTATAATTAAGGGCACGTGTCAAACGACTAATAGATGCAAGATTAAAAGGACAACCAAAGACATAAAGAATAGATTCTTGAGTGATAAAAGATAGGGGTTTGGCTTGTCCAATTCCTTTTGGTTTTGTTCGAATCCCATTGGCTAATGTAATAGCAGGAAGAGATTGTTAATAAATAATATCAAACAAAACAGATTCGTTACTAGAAATATAATCATAAGCACCTGAGTCTACAACCCATGATCCAAGAGTACTAGACCGTTAAACACAAGAAAAATGATTACCAGCAACAAAAACATCAGGCTAGGCAACTGAGGCTACTTGTGGAGATGTCTGCTTACTTGCTCTATACCGGAGGAACTCATCATATTCTGTTTGGGCAATATGAGCATTATTAGATGGTCGATTAGGTTGTGGACATGTCTGCTTACTTGATAAATTCTGAAAGAACTCATTATATTCCTTTACAGCAAAAAGATTATAACTAGGTGGTGGACCATGCAAACTATGATATATATCCCGAGTGTGTCTAACTTTATGATAATAACTACACTGTGATCGAGATTTTCCAAAATAACCTCCTCCTCTCTGCTTTTCGATATGCTGCTATGTTCGTTTTTCTATAGTTTGAGATGCAAGAATAAAAGTGTCAATAGTTGGTGATGAAACTACTTCATGACTAGGAAATACGGCAAGATGAAGTAGACGAGAGGATAACTCACTAATTGTAGGAACCGTAGGACTAGCTAAAATCTGATCACGTACATCATCATGGTCAGTAGAAAGTCCAACAAGTGTAAGAACTAAAAACAATATATGTTTGTGCTCATGTTGTTTTTCTACATCTGCAATGGTGGGCATCAATGTACCAAATTCTTTCATGACTGCTTCCACTTGTCCCAAGTAAGTAGACATATCGGATTCCTATTTCTTCAAGTTGGTTATTCGAGCTATCATATCATAAAAATGAGATATATCATTAGTGTATAAAGCACGAGCCTTTTCCCAAACTAAATAACACGTCTGGAATGGACAAAACAAGGGCATCAACTTGGAATCAATAGATTGCCATAAGAGACAACATAGTTGAGCGTCAACTTTCTCCCATTGCTCTTTATCTTTTGCATGTTCCATGCTAGAATTTCCCTTTTCATTTACCACACTATCCTTGCTCGTTAAATGATCTTGGATACCTTGACCTTTGCACCACAACTCAACTAAGGAAACCCAAGCTATATAATTTGAACTTTTCATTAAAGGTTCGAAAGTGATCATAGGACTTGAACTTTCAATTCATATATTTTTTGAGCCAAAAATATCATGCCCAAAAGACATCTTGGTAATTTAACATTAAAACTCCCAAAAACAAGTTGCTGGAAACGGAAAACAGTTACCAAAATTATGAAGTTGCTGAATTTTAATGTTTGGCGATCGGAATCTCCAAATACTTGACGGAATCTAGAAAAGAGTATGTGGTTGGAGTCGAAATAGATCGGTAACCCCAACAGAAAAAAGAAAAACTAAAATTCAACCGGAGATGTGCTCACGCGCTGGCACTGAAGTAGATCTCACCGAAATATTGGAATTCCGACTGGTGCGTGGGGGCGCGTGGATGGTTCTTTTTTTGGTGATTTTAGTTGGTTTTTTGTTGCCTGATTGTTTTGATCCTGTTAATGGTGTTGTATTGTTCACACAACCCACAAAATTAAATATGATGCAAATCAGTCACCAGAATTAGCGTGATTGAGGTTTTTTCTTGATAGTTCTCACCAACTCTTTGATACCATGTGAGAATTGAAAAATATTATTGAATGATGTGTTGACATAATTACATCAAGACCCCTTTTATAGAAACTATAGTACTATCCTTTTTTAAGTAGGATTTTGTATTTACTATTCCTATTTCTACATATATTCTAACACATAATATACAGTACTGTATGGTATGATATGGTACTGTATAGTATAGTACAATACAATGTTTGAATGGATTGTATCTTTCACTATTATTTAATAACAGTTTTATTATTTGGTTTGATGGTATGATACTATATCATAATTGGTAAGTCTACTAAATGCCCCTTAATTATTATAAATAATAAATGTATGAATAATTGTTCATAAAATAATTTTCTTCCTACTAATTTTTCACAAATTATTCCATGTAAATATATTAAGTTGTTAAATTCATATAAATTTTAACAAAATTAATGCAAGAGTAGATCAAAATAAATGTAATCGAATTCAATTTTTATAGTAAAAAATTTCATTACTTTTTGGTGTTCTAAAACGTGACCACCAACGAAAAGTACAAAGTTTGAATGTATCTTTTGTGTATGCTACGAATGTATTCGGTATCAAATACAAAGAAAATTTTTTGGGAAAATAAATTGTTTCTTACTTATTTTATTTTGTTTGTTACGCAAATAGGAAAATATTTTCTAAAAATATTTGTATATATTTAACACAAAACAATGAGAATGATTAGGATAAGAGAGGTGACGTATGAAATAAATTATGATTTTTTTTTAAAAAATATTTGGTGGGGTAAGAAAAAAGTTTCGAAAAAGAAATTAAAAAATATATTTTGTTTTTGTGTGTGTTGGGTAGTGGTAGGAGGGGGTGGTGGGTTAAAAATTTTTTATTGAAGCTTTTTATAATACAAATTTAAAAAATAAAAATATGGTGCGAGAAAGAAGCTGGCAGTTGGGAGAGGGGGAGGGTGGGTAAGGTTGGGGTAAGAAAAAGTTTTGAAATTTTTTTAGTTTCTTTTTAAAGAAATATGGGGTGGGGATTGAGGTCAAGGTAGGTGGCGGGATAAGAGAAAAATTTCAATTTTTTTTTAAAAAAATTAAAATAATATTTTTTTGGTGTGTGTGTGTGTGGGGGGGGGGGGGGGTTAGGAGGTGGGGTTAAATAATATAGGGTAAAGGGTAAATTAGGATTATATAATATTAAATAAGAACATAATTAGGAAAAATTAGTAAACCATGGGATACTACCAAATCGGTGGTTACATAAAGTGAGTGTTTTCATGGATACCAAACCATGAAATTAAACCATATTATACCATAAATTTTAAGAAACAATCAAAACAAACATGGTTCTCTTAGTGACCATACTATACCATACCATAGAAAACCACCATCCTCATTAATCAATACAAGAAGCGAACTTTGTCATAGCACTACTAAGCTTGTGGCAATTTGATCTCTTTGATGGGTGCTTGTTCAAATTAAAATCACCGCAAAATACCCATGGCTCATTAGGCCATTAACCCTGCTTCTTGTGGATGTAAATTTTTTCGATAGCATTTTCCTAATGGTTCTGTTACAATCTGCATAAACTGCACTGAGGCACCAGCTAAATTCTTCATCTGCTCCTATGAATTTTCTAGTGATACAATGATATCCAGACGTTTTTATCCCATAGAATTAGTATTCCTCCGCTACCCCCTTGCCCCTTGTAGATCCCCCTCATCCATATGTTCCTCCATATGTTCTGCATTGTTCCATCAATTGCCCATCTAACTTTGTCTCAATTAATACATAAACGTCTCCCTCCAATAGGATGAAAGTTCACTACCAACATCCCTTTTGCTAACACCATTCAAACCCCTAAAGTTGCAGGATAAAATCTTCACTCTCAGTGATAGGTAGGAGCTAAAGTCCTTCCATTGGCCCTTGGTTTTCCATCTTTGAAGCTCATATAAAAAATAAATTCCTCACTTTTTTTGGGACTGTATTGGTTGAGTTAGTTGCCTCCAAACTTTCCCTTTGTACCTTTTCCTTTTTGCTCCTTTGATCCAAATTCATCAACAGAGTATAGGCTTCATTCTTGCAAACTTTAAGGTCAACTCCAAACTGGAGGCTTAGTTTAATCTATTTGCTTGTACTCAATAGTAATTTTTGAAGCTATATTTTCCTCTTCTGCGCTATTATTAATTAGTAATTGCTCCAGCTTAGAATACATAACCAAGAGAGCTGAAAAATCCACCTCCCCTTCATACTAATTCTGAGCTAAATTTTTCTTCACTAATAATAAAACATCCCCTTGGTTTTGCATGTCTCATTGTGCACAGACATCCTGCACTTTTTCCCACCTTTCCTTCTTTTTTCTTCTCTCACGAAGCCCTCTCCCTTTTAAAGTTAACAAAATTCGAGTTGCTGAACGCCTCTGTCCTTGACAATGTAATTTGTTCAGTGACGGATCCTGTAAAAGGCTGTGATTTTTTACTTGGGCCCAAATTTATTCCAAGGCATGAATTGTTCAGGAAATTACATGCTATAGCACTAATAGTAGGTGCCTTAGGATTTTTGACCCCAGTAAAAAAAAAATCTTTACAAATTAGTTTTTCATCCTTTTTAAGTATATTACAAGTACAATTTTGCCCCTCTACATCTCAATATTTTTAAACTTTCCATACTCATTTTTCTCTCGAATTCTATTTTTATTTTTATTATTTTCACTTTTTTAATTTTTCTTTAATTTTATTTTCATGTTTTAATTCAGAAACCTCTCTACTTCTTAGGAGGTAGTGGTATGGACTGCGTACATCTTACCCTCCCCAGATCCAACACTGTAGGAATACACTGGGTTTGTTGTTGTTGTTGTTTTAATTCATTAGTCTCAACCTTTATTTTTTTCTCTTTTTTCTTTTGTCTCAAACATTATTTATTTCTTCATTTCTTATTTTAATTAATTTATCTCAATCTTAATTTTTATTTTATTTTTTGTTTTTATCATTTATCTTTCTTTCCTCAATTTTTCTTAAACTTTATTTTTATTTTTTCCTCTCATTTTTGTTTTTCTCATTTTTTTTATTTCTTCGCTTTTTTCTTAATCTTTATTTTTTTCCTGCCTTTATTTTCTCAATCTCTTTTTTTATTTCTCTATTTTGTTTTCTCTCCTTTTTCTTTTTTCTCAACTTCTATTATATTTTGCTAATAAATAAAAATTGGATAATCCACAAAGAAATCTTCTTTTTTTGACATCAAAGCAAATTTAAGAGCATGAATTGTTATTAGTAAGATCTTTGGGATAAGTTTTGCCTCTAAGGCAAAATTATAGAACAACTCATAAATCAATACACCATGTGGTACTGTCAAGTCTTGCTTGTGGAACATAACTTGTTGTTTGAAAATCCTTGAGTTAAGTGTTGCTTCTAAGTCAAGAGTTATAGAATATCTTATAAATCAAAAAATAATGTGCTAGTGTTAACACTTGTCCATTGGGCATGACTTGTTCTTTTGGGAGGTTCTTGGGCTAAGTTTTTTCTTATAGGTAAGACTATTACAACATACATAAATCAAGACACAATATGATAGTGTCAACTCTTGTCCATAGGGCATAACTTATCTACTAAGTCTTGTCTCTAAGGCAAGAGTTATAGAATATTTCATAAATCAAGACATGATGTGGTAGTGTCAACTCTTACCCATGGGGCATAAATTGTTGTTTAAAAGTCCTTGGACTAATTCGAGCCTGTAAGACAAGAGTTATAGAACACCTCACAAATCAAGAAATAATCTGGTAGTGTCCACTCTTACCTATGGGGAACAACTTGTTTAAAAGTCCTTGATTTATAAAGCATCTCATAAATCAAGACACAATGTGGTAGTCTCAAATGTTGTTCGTGGAGTGTAACTTGTTGTTTAAAAAAAAGTCCATGGTCTATGTCTTGCCTTTAAAGCAAGAGTTATAGAACATCTCATAAATAAAAACATAATGTGATAGTGTCAACTCTTACCATGAGGCATAACTTGTTATTTGAAAGTCCTTGGGTTAAGTTTTGCCACTAAGGCAAGAGTTATAGAATATCTCATAAATCAAAACACAATGTGGTAATGTCAAATCTTTCCCATAGGGCACAACTTGTTAATTGAAAGTCTTTGGTCTTAGTCTTGCTGCGAAGGGAAGAGTTATAAAACATCTCATAAACCAATACATAATGTACTAATGTCAACTCATGCCCATGGGGCATAACTTGTTATTTGATAGTCCTTAGGCTGAGTCTTACCTCTAAGACAAGAGTTATAAAGCATTTCATAAGTTAAAAAAAAAATATGTTAGTGTTAACCCTTGCCCAATATACGTAACTTGTTTGAAAATTCTTGGGATAAGTCGTGCCTCTAAAGTGAGAGTTGTAGAATATCTCATAAATAAAGACATAACGTGGCAGTGTCAACTCTTGTCCGTGGGGCAGAATTTGTTGTTTGAAAATCCTTGAGATGTGTCTTTCCTCTAAGGCAAGTGTTGTAGAACATCTCATTAACAATGACATAATGTGGCAGTGTCAACTGTTACTCGTGGGGCATAATTTATAGTTTGAAAGTCCTTAAGCTAAGTTTTGCCTCTAAGGCAAGAGTTGTAGAACATCTCATAAATAAAGAAGTAGTGTCAACTCTTGCCTGTGGGACATAATTTTTAGTTTGAAAGTCCTTGAGTTAAGTCTTGCCTCTAAGACAATAGTTGTATAACATCTCATAAATAAAAATATAACATAGTAGAGTCAACTTTTGCCCGTGCGACATAATTTGTTGTTTGAAAGTATTTGAGCTAAGTCTTGCCTCTAAGGTAAGAGTTATAGAACATTTTATAAATCAAAACACAATGTGGCAATGTCAACTCTTACCTGTAAAACATTACTCGTTGTTTGAAAGTCATAAGTCTTGCCTCAACAATGTGGTAGTGTCAACTTTTGCCCATGAAACATAGCTTATCGTTTGAAAGTCATAAGTCTTGCTTTTATAATGTGATAGTGTCAACTCTTGCTCATGAGATGTAACTTAATTGGAAGAAATTAAAGAAAAGAACAAAACACTAAAAATTACGAAAAAAGAAGAAAATAAAGAAAAATATTTAAAAAATAAAAATCAAAGAAAATGTAGAAATAAGAGAAACGGGAAACAATAAAGGTGGATAAAAAAGATAAAATAAAAATAAAGGCCATGAAAAATTTAAAAAGAAAAGAAAAAATAAAGATCAAAGAAATTTTTTCTTTTTTTACAAAAAATTAGACATTGAGAGGAGGAAAGGAAAAAATAGTAAGGGTTGAGAAAAATAAAAAAAATTTAAAAAAAAATGAGGAAAGAAAAAATAAAAAATCAAAGTAAAATATAAAAGAAAAAAAAGATGAGAGGACAAAAGTAAGGATCAAGAAAAATCAAAAATAAAAAGAGAAAAGGCAAAATAAGAATCAAAGTAAAATTAAAAAGAGAAAAATAAATAAGTATGGAGTTGTTATCCATTATGAAGATATTTATGTAATTTACTCCATTGGTTAGGGACAATTTTGTTTGAAATTATATCACTTAATAGTTGAAGGTTATTTTTATGAAGTTTTTTTATTTGAGGTCAAAACTTGAAAGCTATCTTATTTTGGGTTATTCCTGTAGTTTCTTCTGAATTGATCATCAGCAAACTTGAATCTAAAGAAACGGGCTTTTCCCCAATAGGCCCACCATTTTAAATACAAGTCTTTGATTTATCCCCTTCTCGTGCTTCCATTCTTTAGCTAGATATTGATAGCCCCTATAGGAAATCAACCACTCTCTTAGAAAACCCAATCTGTAGGCATGTGCCCCTTGTCAGAAATACATTCCCCTTTTTTTTTTGTAAATGTTGATTGTCGATATTCAATATACTACCATCTACTGGCTAAGACCTCTTTTCCTTTGACGGCATATAAATACTGACAACTAACCTAGAGCCAAATCAATCATCTCTTTTTATGTTCTCCTCCTATTCTTTTTTCTGGTAGGTTATTGGCTCTTCACACCATATCGGGAGAGAATATATCAAATCTTCATCGGTGATTTCCATGGAAGAAGGAATTTTTCCCCTACGACATTCAACCCTGATTTTTGTCTAATTTTGGTCCACCTAGATGATCTATAAGCTCTATTTTTCTTTATTCTCCAGCCATCCTGCATATTCATCCCCTATTTTCCTCATTGTTTCGAAATTCCAAAGTTGAAGTGGAAGACCTAAAACTCTGATCCAGTACCACTCAAATCTTATTGTATCACCTTTTGTTGGAGTCCACCAATCTAGCTTGAGAGTTTAGCCTTGTCGTCTCCATCTAGCCATAAGAAGATATTCAGCAACTCTTCTTGATTAAATTCAATGAGTAAATGGAAGACATTCACTTCATAGACATGAATTTTCGAGACGCCTCTCCTACGTCTTAATTGCCAACCTTCTAACGTCGTTATGAATGGGTTCCTATTCACTACCAATGAATCTACCAACATGACATCTTTTGTAGCAGAGCATTTTCTTTCCTCCTGGATGGAAGCTTTCGCCATATTTATGGTGTCTTGTAGGATTTTGATCTTGTTCTTATTCCATTTGCTCTTTGAAATAGCTTCCTCGTAGCCACTCCCCCGACACCACCACTGACCCACCAAACAAGTCTATTAATGTTCGCAGCCCCTTTTGTAATAAATCCACCATGTGTACTTGACACTTTATTGATGAGGTCTTTAATTTACCAAGCCAATCTCCCCCAAACCTTATTAAGTTGGTTTTATTCTATAATTAATTGTCCTATTCTGACCCTTGACTTATATTATCAACATTAAGCAACCATATTTATTAAACTTTTGAGAGAAATAAATGTAAGTTGAAAGTCTCTGCATCCCCAAGAGTTAAAGATTTCCCCCTCGTGGTTAAAGAATTCTTGCAACCCTTTAGACAACTATAAAAAAACTCCCCTGCTAATAGTTATCCTTCTCATTAAGAGTTTAGAGCCCTCCACCCAGTCAAACCGAGTCCCTAAACTTTAGAAGGAAACTATGCTATCATAGGACTTGCTCCCCATTCTGAAAAAAAAGTTAGTTATCCATTTCTGTGAGAAGGAAGAAAATAAAATTATGCATATAGGGTTATCTCCAATGGAAGAAAATTAGAGAGGATTCAGAATCCTAGAAGGGACTTCCAAAAGTTTTCTTTGGAAGGTGTGCCTGGGATTATTTCAGCACTTAAAATAATGTCTTTATCTAATAGATCCGGAGCATAAAACATGGAAGTACATAATACAAGTTCATGAAACAAATATGCTCATAACCTTTCACATAATTGTATGGCTTGTTCCTTTCTCAGTCTTAACACACGCAGAAGAATAAAGAGGTAAAATAATTAAAACAAGGGAAAAGGGTCCAAACTACCCCTTTATTTATTGGCTACATTTACCCTTCACTATACTATGTGGCTATTTATACCCTCGCCGTTATACTATGTAGCTATTTATACCCTCCCTTGCCATTATGAAACTTATCACATGTACCCCTCAATTTAAGGGTTTTCTCTAATCTACTCAAGATTAACCAATTTCAATCAAAATTATCTATTTTAATAAAAAATTCTCAAATAAACCTGACCGCGCAACCAACCAAATTAAAACTCAAACAAAATTAAATCAAAAGAACCACCACCATTATAAACTGAAGTAGATACACTTTTAAATTTCCCCCTTCACGCTATTGAATGTAACGTTGTTGTAATTATGGAAAAGCTACTAGCCTCCACATGCTATAATATTTACCGCATCACTCTCTATCTGGCAAGTAATACCATGATTTATAACTCTAGCTCCTATATACTGAATAAAAATACTAAATGGTCTATTAGCTCTTCAGAAAAGTTCTTTGTTTCCAAGAATTCATCGATCCCTTCTAATTGTAAGATGCATCATGACCACCTTTAAACTATCTAGTCTAGTTCTAGATCAGTGTTCATCCAAAATTGTTATAACCGAGGCACTGGATCGACCAAAAAAGGTGCATTTTCAATTTGTTCTTCTTCACCTCATGGGTTACATACTCATTTTAAACAATGCGTGTTGGTAAAAACCCAAAATTCGAACTGAAGCTTCAGGCTCCATTAATGACTGTCAATGGAGTTCTCTAGTCTGGTTCTTCAAGTTTTAAGCTCCAATTAAGTAACTAACACACTTAAATGCTTTTATTCAAAGACATTTACACAAGGAATAACAACTACAAAAAATTTCCAACCTTCTTATTTGCTTATTTGAAAAACCCAACTACAAAAATCAAAGAGTTTTTGTTGTAGATAATGGGGTTGAATTTTCATTTGGATCAGAGATTAACTTGGTGGTTTTTGAGGAAGTTAGAGAAATTGATTTGTTTGTCTTAAGGTTGAAGTTAGAGAGTACTTTGGTGGGTTTTGATGAAATTGAAAATCATATTTTCTTTTTGTTTATAATGGTCATGGATCTTTTGATTTAATTTAGTTTGGGTTTTAATTTAGTGGGTTGCAGGTCGGGTTTATTTAAGAATTTGTTTAAAATGAATAATTTTGATTGAAATTGGTTAATTTTGGGTAGATTGGGTGAGAATTATTTATGTGAGGGGTCCATGTTTTAAGTTTAGTGATGGTGAGGGTATAATTCACCACATAGTATAATGGAGATGGTATAAATAGCCACATAGTATAACGAAAGGTAAATGTAGCCATAAATGAAAGTAGAGGTGTATTTTTGACCCTTTTTCCTTAAAACAAACATCAAAAAGAGGATAAAAACAACTTGCCACTCCTGTCCAACAATAAGAAAGTTAAATTTATAAAAATGCAAAAGATGGCAATTGGATTCTTAAAACAATTAGATCCCTGCAGATTTTGCTGATATTAATTTGTCCTTACAATTATCCTGCTCACAACTAATCACAGTAATCTTTTGAATATAGTTCCTAAACTGAACCTTCATATTTTTAGTAAATTGGAATCCCTCCATGGTATATGGATGACGCTTTACTACTTGAGGTATCCCCAAATACTTCACCGTAGAAGGATTGATATAGTTTGCATAGCACTAATTGTCTAGAACATGCATTAATCCCAGAATCCCATAAATTTCCACCTCCTATTTGAAGACTCTCCTTCTTGGATTAACATTATAGAGCTTCTTATACCCTTCCGGCACATAGATAGCCTTCATGTACCTCTTCAAGGCACTTCATACTCAAGTGGATTCTTTTGCAAGTTACCACCATCTCAATGCTTGACCTTGAAGGTTCTTAATTGCATATGTGACTTGTTGAACCTCACTTATATCATAACTCTTGAAAAAAGTATCAAATTGTCATTTCTAATAAAGATAAGGCTAGGGATCTCTCTCTTCTTTAAAAATGGGAAGGGGTACTTTAGAAACATCATGACTCTTACTATATCCTTTATATCCACTTTGGTTCCCATTTCCAAATGTTTGAGTGTTAGGACTAGAAGGATAAGAGGTTCTAGGGAGGTTATGATTCCCATTATTTCCTCTAGAAGTTGGACAAGGTGCATAGGAGTAGGTAGTATAACTCTTGTCATCTTTATGCTTAGAGTGGGAAAGGGAAGGCTCTTCACATTCCCTATCTTTTTCATAAGAACCATCAATAGACTCTTCATCCTCTATAAATTCACCATAAGATCTATATTCATCATTTTCTTATTCATAATAATAGCTTCCCTTCCTAATCTACTCTTGATCATGGCTATATTCCAAGCCTTCATAAGTGTCATCTCCATAATAGCCATAGTCCTTATTACTACAATTATAGTCTCCTATGTCATAGTCACAAGTATTCGAGGCTATCAAAGATATACCTCCTTATAACTCCAAGTACCCACAAAATGAACAAACAAGGTTAGTAGTAAAGGTCCTCACCAACACTCAAAAGAATCTGACCTTTATATGCCTCACAATTGGAGTGACTCCAGTGATTGATGAAGTATTAATTATTATTCTTGGTTAGAATAGATTATTGTTCGCTGACTAAAGAATAAATAAATAAGGACTTGAACAAACAAATAACAACCAAACAAAAAAGAAAAGCACACAAGAAATGAACAAAGAAAGAAAATAGGATCTAAAACTAATTAATCAACTAATAGATCGATTACTAGTTGTTAATTAGTATTTAAGAATCATTAAAAGAAATTATAAAGTTGGAATTTGAACAAAATTAATTTTGGAGTGTTTGGGGTGCGTCCAAGCGAGATGTGGCCGCATGTGGAATCTGCTGGCACGTGTGGCCTTCGCAAGTCACCTTATCGTGAATTTGAAATGATCTGCATTGGTCACCTACGTACGTAGGTCATTGATACGGGTAAAAGAAGTACCTTAGCTTTTGAGGACATGATTGGAAGTCAATAAGTAAAGACTCGAGCTTGGGGGGCTGCCCAATCAAGAGAACCATCTTTGAAGTGTGAAGGAGGCCTTCTAAAACTTCAAAGCCATCCCAATGGCACACTACAAGGCCGACCCATGCGATGGGCTCATTAAGGGCCTTTTGGTTATTTTGTGTAATAAGTTTAACCTAGACTATAAGTAGAACCTTTTAGGTCATTTTTCCACAACTTTTATGGTATATTTTGAGAGCTCTTGAGAGTTTCTTGCAAGTATGGATTTCACTTGTGACAAGTGTGGACATCACTTGTGTTGGTAATTAGCTTAGAAATGGTGGTTCCTTGGGAATTCCAGTTCCCTTGAGGTCTCGTAAGAACTTGGTGTTATCTTGTATGAATTTTTGGGTCTTTGTGTTTGATACACGCTTAGGTTCATAGGGTTTATGCATTTGTATGTCAAGTTACCTATCTTACTTTCTTATACTCATTTGTTCTTGTTTGTAGTAAACCCATGTATTGTTGTTCCATTTTTATTATTGTTCATCTTTTTTTTTGTATTCTTGTTGTTAATCTAGTTTGTGGTGGCTGAAACAGGTGTTGAACACCTTGTTGTCTTGCTATTCTTGTGTTGTTGTTATTGGCTGAGACAAGCTCTAACTTGGTCCTCGGTTTGTGTCTTGTTTTGTGGACTATTTTTTGCCACTTTTGATATGTTCTTAGTGTGTCTAGTATCATTTGGTATCAAAGATAAGGCTGATTTTGTTCCCACAAGATCAGTCTTAGGCTTGGTTAGATGAAAATTAAAAAAAGGGTGTACTACGTGTTGGTGTTCTTGGCCGAGAAGTGTGTTCTTGTTGTTGTTGTCTTGGACAAAAGTTTGGGTGTAGATCTAGGCTTCTTTTGTCTATCTAGGCTATTTCTAGTGTTGGTTTCTTTCTCACCAACACTTAGGGTCTAAATCCAAGTATTGAGCTATTTTACAATTTATTGTTGAAGGTTGTGGACTGCTAATGTTGTTGTTTTTCATGTTGTGTTGAAGAATTATTTTCAAAAGAAATGGTTTGATCTTGAAAAGGAAGAAGATCAAGGCTCCTTGTTTGTCTTGGAAAAACTTTAAAGACATCACCAATGTGGTAAAAGAACAAAAGGCTCCCATAAGGCCTTATTACAAAAAAGGAGTAAGAGCAATTTTCTAGGTTGGCTAACAGAGGAAAGGAGAGCAATTTTCTAGGTTGGCTAACAGAGGAAAGGAGACAAGACTTGCAAAAAGGTTGTCTTGCCAAAAGAGTGAAAGTAGGTCAACCTCTTTGAATCTTGAAAATAAAGCCTAAAAACCTTGTTTGTCTACCTACCAAAATAGAAAATTCCTTCATTCTTGTGAAGATTGAACAACTAAGTTTAGGAACAAGAAAAATTATCAACTTTCATAACACTTCAACAGCAATAGTTGAGTGCCATGTCATCAAAGGCTCAAAATCTTGGAATTCTTAGTTTCTTTTCATTGTTTCCAATTGGTTTCCATTTTGTTGACTTTCTTACTAATTAGCAAACTAGTAAATACCTACTAGATTGTGAATTAGTTTTTGAATACGCTTTTCGTGTTAGCATTATTTTTATGCTTTTCTTGTTTATGAATCATAGCCATTCTTAATTCTAGTTCGAACAATATTTCTTAAGTCGTCATAAACATGAATCTACTCTAACCATTAACGTTTTTGATGTTTTGTGTTGTTTTGTTTAGTATTTTTTGATAGGTAAAATGGCGGATAAAATTTAAATGCCTAGTTAGGTTAAATCAATCATGGGAAGGTTTGATGCCATAGATAGCTGATTTGAATCTCATGAAAGTACAATAGCAAGGATGGAAGGGAAATTGAAAGGGATGGAAAGCTCTCTTTCAAGAAGATTTGAAATGTTGATAGAACATCCAAGCTTTTCTAACCGATCTTTCGTGAGGGGAGGTCAACCTAATCAAGTTGAGGCCATAAGGAAAGAAGAAGCTAAGAATGAGGAGAAGAACTTGGCTCAAGTAGGAGAATTGTGTGCGATTATTGAGACAAGGGATAAACTAAATATGGGTGACAAGGAACACCTAGTTGTGGAACTTGTCAAACCTAATTCATTGTTACATCCAGTCCACAAAACTAGCATTTTGCCTAGTACCAATACTTCTCTCATGCAGGTTCATAAGATAACACTTCCAAAGGAGGACTCAACGAGGACCCCTCATGAGTATAAGATTGATGGCCTAGATACGTTCTTATTCAAGGAATCCAAAGGTGATGAAGACTTGACTCGAAAAAGGACCCAAACCAAACTCCTCTGGTTCGATAGGTACTTTAAGACAAGGAGTAAAGCATCTAACCCCATGGATCGAAGAAAGGAGTTCTCTACCAAAGGAATTCCTACAAAGAGGCAAAAGGATCAAACCTATTTCTCCCAAGGTATGTATCTACCCCCTCCTATTCCTAGTGATCCTTGGAGACATGATGATATTTTTCTTATATTGAATAGATCATTGAGGATGATTGAAATTATGTTGGTAGTATTAGTGTCTTCATGAATCCTTTATGGCATTTGCCTTTGGTGCTTGAATTGTGTGGGCCTTACATTCTTAATGCCCAATCTATTTGTTGCTTAGGGAAGAGTCCTTGGTGTGTTCTTGACGTACAACTTTGGTTTCCTAATCCTTGTCACACTTGTATAGTTGGACAAGTTGAACTAATAGGAAGGATTGTTAGGAGCATGCTAAGTGCCATGAAAAGAAGTTACGCAACTTCTTAGGTATACAATTTGGCTAGGAGTGATTCGGTTTCTCATAGATTCTCTAATTCCTCTAATAGCATTATTCCTTTGGAGAATGCACTTCTTGAGGGAAGTTGCTTGAAGAGAAAAGATGTAATGTAATTCAAATGTCTTGTCTCATTTTATTTTGAATTCATGTTTAAGGGTAATTTTGATGAGAATGATGCCTTTAACACTTTTCTTTACTATCTTTTTGCTTATGATGATAACTTGAATGTGTATAGAATGTATGATCTTCCTATTTCGGTTTACAAGCCTATTTGTCATTCCATGAAGAGTTTATGGATTAAACTTGACAAACAACTCTTGTCTCTTGTTTTTTGTCACACATATGTGGATGGACAAGTTGTTACCTCTTTGGAAGGGAGTTCAAGTTCTTGTGATTAGAAAGGGAGATATTGTAATACCCCGAACTTTCTTTAAGTCCAATCTAGTCTCCAAAAGAGTTATTGATGACTTCCTATATGATTAATGTTTAAACCAGATAGCATTTCCACAATTTTAACTTTTATCATGTGGAAAATTTAATTATCTTTCCAACGATACAAGTTTCATCCAAATCTGGTATTTGAGTAGAAAGTTATGGATGTTTTACTAAGAGCTGTTAAAACTGCCCAGCTGTGACGGGCAGGTTGACGGACCGTCGAGCAAGCGATAGACCGTCACCTAAATCACTGCAGCTAAGGAAGTAAGTCAATCTTCTGGCTGAGGTGTGAAAGACAGGTTGACAGACCGTCGATCTAGTGACGGACTATCGCCCAAGCCATCGCTACTAAGGCAGTGAGTCCCTATTCTGGCGCAAGTGCGATGGTCAGAACGATGGCCATTGAAGATCCCATTTAGAAATTTAAAGCCATTTCTAAATGGGTATTTGTGTCTTTTATACCCGTTTTAACCCTGACTTATACAAGACAATAGCTCATAGCTTTATTATTCATTCATAAGATCCAACTAGGGTTTCTCTCAAAAATCCATCCCCAAGAACAAAAAGCCCTAGGTGATTAATTCCAATTCAAGAATTGAAGATTTCTTCCGTGAATCTTCAAGAAATAATCCACCCAGGTATGATAAGTGTTCATTCATGGATTTCTTTCATCCATGAAGCCCAAGAATCCAATTTTAAATTATAAATTGTGATGTTTATGTTGTGGATTGATTACAATCATGTTGATGTTGTATATGATACCCAAGTTGGAATCGTTAAATATTTTTTCATTAATTTATGCTAGCATGTGGATTGAAATATACTAAATTGTGTTGATTTATGCAACCATGATGAATTAATTTAATGTCCACGCCTAAGCTTATAATTATACATGCAAGGTGTTTGATAAAATGCCTAAGAGAATAGGATACATGCCTTATGACTCACTTATGATCAAAATGATGAACCTATGTTTCACCCTTAAGTTCAAATGACTCTCATGTTATTGTTATGCTTTGTGATGTATTGATGTAATGCTCATGAGATTAGGCTTATGAAATTATGACATATTTACATGCACTTCTATTCATGTGTGAGCTTATGGCATGCAAATACTTCATGAAAATCCTTGATGATTGTACTATGAATTGTTGACTATGGTCATGTGTCGAGAAATGTCAAGTCTTGTCAGTTTCATGCTATTGAGACCTGGGGGTACTTGTACCCGATAATTTAGCTGTGTGCCTAGAGCCAGTGTCATATTTTCAAGATACTCACTTTCAAGCCATGTTCAGTAGAATTCAATCAGTCTCATGACTCAGGAAAACTTAGTAAATTTAGTAATCTCAGTCATTTATCAGATCTCCGTGATACTCCGTCAGTTAACAAGACTCAGTAAACTCAGTGCAGTCAGTTCAGTATAATTAATTCAGTGTCTAATCAGATGAGAGTAGGATTCAACACCGAGTGAGCCCAAGAATGGGAACTCACCTGCGAGTAGAGTGTGTGATTCTTAGAAGCAATCCTTGCACTCTAGAACTACATATCTAGCATAGGTTGAGACATCTAACCTGTTAGATAAGGGTTGATGAGGTGGCTTAACCTATTAGATGAGGGTCCCACCGTTTTTCTTAGAGTACCTGTTAGATGAGGGATCACTTACAACTTGTACTTACTAGTGAAGCTGTAATGCCCCACATGTTTCTACACTAGGAAGTGAATAAGTATTCCTACGTATGAAATCTCCTATCCTGTGACTCATACTTGAGTACATGACTTACCATGAATATCCTAGTGATAGTATAGCTTATGATCCATTAAGCATGTTCATATAAGTCACTTAAGGTAATATAAGCTAAGAGTTTTTGAATCCATCAAGTTTTAGTGTTTAATTTTGAAAGGTTAACATTTGAACGAGTATAACTCGATGTTAATGTGATATTTTGGATGATTTATACCCACTAAATTGTAGATAATCGAATTAGCTTTCCAACGATACCAATTTCGCCTTAATCCAATACCCGATCAAAAAGTTATGCCCATTTTCATGAGAGACAGTAAGCATAGACGATTGGTTAGGCGCCAACTAACCCAAGCATAGGCAATTTGTTAGGTGCCGCCCAACCCAAGCATAGGAGATCACTTGGGCGCCACCTAAGTAAATTCCAGGTGTCAAAAACACTCTGTCTTGAGTTATTTTAAAGGTAATTAAGTCTTTAAATACTCCTTACACGTCCCTAAACTTAACCCTACGAAATATATATCTTCTAAACATACTGCAACCCTATTTTCATCTCAAAGCTAATCATCCAAGAGCACTAAAGGAGCAAAATAACTAGGGTTGCATAATTAAGCTTGAAGATCCAAGTTCAAGGAAATTCCTCCGTCAATCATCAAGAATCTTCCCTCTAAGGTATGCGTAGTGTTCATCCACAGATTTATTTCATCCGTGGAGTTCAAGAATCAATCTTTAAAATACAAAAGCTTGGTTGATTGTGGTGATATGATCATACCCATATTGATTCTTGTTTGATTTCCTCTCTTTCATTATAAAGTATGATTTCTATATTGTTGGGTGTTGATGATCACGTTGTTGATATTGGCTGATTCTCAAGATGTAATCTTTATATGTTTTTGTGAATTCATGATATCATATGAGTTGGAAACATGTAAATTTGGTTGTTCATGATGTATAATTTGATGAATTCACCTATGCTTAAGATGTGCATGTAAGGTGTTTGATAAAATGCCTAAGGAACTAAAAGTCATGTAATATAGCTAAATTGTGACTAAGTAAAGGATTCATGATATGCCCTTACTTTCCAATAACTTCTATGTTGTTAATGTGCCTTGTAAATGTTGTTGGAATACTCATGAACTATTCTTATGAGATTATGCTATGTTTACTTGCAAATCCTACTTATGAACAAAATGCATGATAATCATGAAATCCACATGAACTTCCATGTTATTGGTATGTGTTACCAATATGATTATGCAATGAACATGATATTAAGATTGTGCAAGTACTTCCATGTGATATGAAATCCTTTCCATGCAATACATTGTTGATAACCATGCTTAGTATGAGATCCCTACTTATGATATTATAAATTATGGACTCTACTCTTATGAACAAGTCAGTCATGTGTGTCAGTTTCCTTCCATCAAGTCTTGGGGGTACTTGTACCCGAAAACTATAGCTGTGTGCCTAGATCCATGTTATGTTTCATGATATCCGAACTCAATCTATGATTCCATAGACTTCAGTCAATTATGTGACTCAGGAAAATCTCATGATCTTAGTCAGTTGTCAGATATCTGTAATATTCTGCCAGTCAACGGAATTCAGTAAGATCAAGTCATGCACAGTCAGTTATTTATGTCCAGTCCCTCCAGATGGGAGTAGAGGTTAGCATCGAGTGAACCCAAGGATGGGAACTCACCCGCCAGTTCAGGGTGTGATTCTTAGTAGCAATCCTTGTGTTCTAGAACTACGTAGCCAGCGTAGGTTGAGACATCTTAACCCGTCAGCTTAGGGTTGATGAGGTGGCTTAACCCGTCAGTTTAGGGTTCCCACCATTTTCATTTGAGTACCTGCCAGTATAGGGTCTCACAGTTGTCCTTACCAGTGGTGCGGTATTGACACCCCTCTAGTCGGGGTAGAGATTGGACCCCAGCTTAGCCATAACGACATACATGGGGCATGTCAGTTAAACACTACTTCCCACAGTTTCAGTATTAGTCTCAGTAAAAGAACTCAGATAGTTCTTTAGATTTTAGTATATACAGGACTGTCAGATACAGTCATCCATGTTATCAGTTTCAGTATCAGTCAGGACAATTATCAGTAAACCATGTATTAGCTTACAAGTCATGCTATCACGTATTCTTGGTCCCAGTTTCTATATATGTGTGTTCGCACTCCTACATTCATATTAGTCAGTCAGTGTTGTTCATGCATGAAACCCTTTATGTTCAGCCTACCTTTCTCGTATACTCAGTACTCCAGTTGTACTGACGCATTTTCACTATGGTGCTTTCTTTTCATGTTACACCATAGGTTTTGAGACACGAGCTCCATCCTGGCAGCAGTGGTAGTATTCCATTCGCAGAGACACAGTGAGTCCTCATTGATTCGAGGACAATATGATTTGATTCATTTATTTATTCTTCAGTTCAGTTTTACGGAGTTAGTTGGAAACATGTTCCTTCAACTCCTTATTCAGATAATTTAGAGGCTTTCGAATTTACTTTTAGATTTACATTTAGATTTAATTGTTTTGGGTATTTTCGGCCACATGATTGTATTCAGTTGAACCTTATGACCTTACAGTTCCATGCATTCCGCATTATTATATTATGATTTGTAGTATATAGGTACAAATATCAATCATGGGTTAGGTTGTGGTCCCTCGGGGTCATGAGCATGGTGTAACATTCTGGTTCAGCAAAACGGGGTGTTACAAACTTGGTATAAGAGCCTATGGTTCAATAGATTCCTAGGAAGTCTGAAAGCTGCATCTAGTAGAGTTTTGTACATGGGTGTGTTGCGCGCCACATTTATGTGCGGGAGGCTATAAGATGTTTTAGGAACAGTCCCCTTTCTTAATTATTCATGTCATGCTAGTGAGTATAATCACAAGTTAAACTCTCATTCTAATCCATTCTTCTCTTATTCCAGACCATGGCCCCAAAGAGAAGAAACCAGCCAGCTCCTCAGCCCAAAGATCCTTTGGGCAAACATGTTTCCCATGCGGAGTTTAGAGCCGCATTTACCACACTTGCTCAATCCACTTATGCATAGAATAAATGGCCACCAGTCATTTCAGCCAATCTAGTGGCCACTCCCAAAGTAGCTAGGGTTCGGGACTTCACCCGGATGTACCCTCCATCTTTCCATAGGTCTTAAGTCTGATGAGGACCCTCAGGAGTTCATTGACCAAGTCCAGAAGGTCATTGACATCATGGGTGCTACTTCTATTGAGAGTGCTGAGTTAGCCACCTACCAGTTACAGGATTTTGCTCATGATTGGTACAAACAGTGGAAGTCTGAAAGGTTAGATGATACAGGCCCTATCGAGTGGGAGGAATTTGTCACGGCCTTCTTAAATAAATTTTTCCCCTAAGAGCTGAGAGAAGCTAAAGTTCTTGAGTTCATCAACCTTAGGCAGGGGAATATGACGGTTAGGGAATATTCTCTCAGATTCACTCAGCTAGCCAGGTATGCTCCTCATGTGGTTGCAAACAATAGAGTTAAGATGAGCAAGTTCGTGTCAGGGGTCAATGATAGCATGATAAATGAGTGTAGGTCTACGATGCTGATCGGTGATATGACCTTAGCAAGACTCATGACCCATGCCTAGAAAGTAGAAGAGCAGAAGTTTAAGATAAGGGAGAGGCAGAACAAGAGAGAAAGGTCAGGTAATTTTAACTTTGCTCACCCCAAGTCAGGTGGAGGAAACCGTTCACAGTTTTGCTCCAAGTCAGCCGTTCCAGCTCCTTCCTCTGCTAGCGTTCCAGTGCCGAATTTCAGAGACGACATTAGAAACAAAGCGCCTGGCTCTAAATCTCAAGGCAGTGTTAGCAGTGCCCAAACGAATCCCCTTTGTCAGACTTATGGTAAGAACCACAAGGGCATTTGCAGAGCCGGTAGTGATATCTGTTTTTGTTGTGGCAAGCCAGGCCACAGGATTAGGGAGTGTCTGCAGTCAAGTCTTCAGGGTCAGCAAAATTATTCTACAGCTCAGTCCGGTTGCCCGAACCAGCAGGGTGCCATTTACAGTGCTACCAGTGGGTAACGCCCAAATAGACTCTATGCTCTTCAGTCCCGACAAGATCAGGAAAAGTCTCCTGATGTCGTTACTGGTACGTTACGGATTTTCCATGTTCATGTTTATGCTTTACTAGATCCAGGTGCTTTTTTGTCTTTTGTTACTCCATACATAGTAATCAATTTTGGAATCAGTCCCGAAGTCCTAGCAGAGCCCTTCTCAATCTCTACCCCAGTGGGTAAAACCATCATATCTCGGCGGGTATACAGGAACTGCCTGGTTATGATATCTCAAAAATCCATGTCAGCAAATTTAGTGGAGCTAGAGATGACTGATTTTGATGTTATTCTCATCATTGATTGGCTTCATTCCTACTATGCCACAGTCGACTGTCAAAACAGGGTAGTTTAGTTTTAGTTCCCGAATGAGCCCGTCCTAGAGTGGAAGGGTAGAGTTTCAACGGTCAAGGGTCAACTTATTTCCTACCTTCGGGCAAGAAAAATGATTTCTAAGGGGTGTGTGTCTCATTTCGTGCATGTTAAAGATTATAGTTCTGAATATCCCAGCCTTGAAAAAGTCCCGATTGCTAATGAATACTCAAATGTCTTTCCCGAAAATCTTTCAGGCATTCCTCCAGAAAAGGAAATAGACTTCAGCATAGACTTTCTTAAAGATACTCAACTTATTTCTATTCTGCCATACAGAATGGCACTAGCAGAACTCAAGGAACTGAAAGATCAGTTGAAAGATCTCTTAGATAAGGGATTCATCAGACCCAGCGTTTCCCCATGGGGTGTGCCAATATTATTCGTGTGCAAGAAAGATGGTTCTCTCAGGATGTGTATTGATTACCGTCAACTCAACAAGGTCACGGTCAAGAACAGATATCCACTTCCCAGGATTGATGATCTATTCAATCAACTTCAGGGTGCCAGTTACTTCTCCAAGATAGACCTCAGATCAGGCTATCATCAGCTCAGAGTTAGAGAATGTGACTTCAAATTTTTAGTCATATCATTTGGTCTTACCAATGCCCCTGCAGCTTTTATGGATTTGATGAACCGTGTGTTCAAGAAGTACTTGGACATGTTTGTCATAGTCTTCATAGATGATATTCTGGTTTATTCTTGTACAGAGCGTGATCATGCAGACCATCTAAGGATTGTTCTTCAAACTCTCAGGGATCACCAATTATTCGCTCAGTTCAGCAAGTGTGAATTTTGGCTAAGATCTGTAGCATTCCTTAGCCATATTGTTTCCGGTGATGGCATTAGAGTAGATCCTCAGAAAATCGAGGCTGTAAAAAACTAGCCTAGACCCGTATCTCCATCAGATATTAGTAGTTTCTTGGGTTTGGATGGCTATTATAAATGGTCTGTTGAAGGATTTTCTTCTATTGCATCTCCCATGTCCAGATTGACTCAGAAGAAGATTAAGTTTCAGTGGTCAGATTCATACGAGAAGAGCTTTCAAGAGTTGAAGACTCGACTCACCTCAGCTCCAGTTCTAGCTATTCCAGATGGTTCAGATGGTTTTGTAGTCTATTGTGATACATCCAGAGTGGGTCCACGTTGTGTCCTCATGTAGCATGGTAAGGTCACAGCCTACGCCTCCAGACAATTAAAGCCACATGAGATGAATCATCCTACTCATGATCTTGAGTTAGCAGTGGTAGTTTTTGCCTTGAAGATTTGGAGGCATTATCTCTATGGAGTTTATGTAGATGTCTTCACAGACCATAAAAGCCTCCAGTATGTCTTTTCCCAGAAAGATCTCAATATTCGCCAAAGAAGGTGGTTAGAGCTCTTGAAGGATTACAACATGAGTGTTCTTTATCATTCGGGCAAGGCCAATGGTGTGGCCGACGCTCTCAGTCGACTCTCCATGGGTAGTATTTCTCACGTTGAGGATAGTAAGAAAAAGATGGCTCAGGCGATCTATCAGCTTGCCAAACTAGGAGTTTGCTTAGTCGATTCTTCAGAGGGAGGTGTATGTGTTCATAGTAGTTCAGAGTCATCTCTAGTTTCTGAGGTGAAAGAGAAACAAGACAGGGATCCTAGCCTTATCAATCTCAAAGAGTCAGTTCAGAATCAGAAAGTTGAGGTTTTCTCCCAAGGGGGAGATGGTGTTCTTCATTGTCAGGGTCATTTATGTGTTCCAGGTGTAGATGAATTGAGGCAGTGAATACTTGAAGAAGCGCATGGTGCGCAATACTCTATTCATCCAGGGGCCACTAAGATGTACCGCGATATGCGGGAGATCTATTGGTGGAGTGGGATGAAGAGAGATATTGCAGAGTATGTGGCTAAGTGCTCTACATGTCAGCAGGTTAAGATAGAGCATCAAAAACCTAGTAATTCCATGCAAGAGTTCACCAAGTGGAAAGAAGTTAACATGGACTTCATGATAGGTTTGCCTAGAACTCATCATCAGCATGATTCAGTCTGGGTCATTATAGATAGAATGACCAAGTCAGCTCATTTCCTTCCTATTTGTACTTCTTATTACGCCGAGGATTATGCCAAACTCTATATCAGGGAGTTAGTTAGATTATACGGTGTTCCACTATCTATCATCTCAGAGGTATCTAATTCACTTCTCACTTTTGGAAAGCATTCCAAAAGGGTCTCGGTACCCAAGTCCATCTCAGCACAACATTTTGTCCTCAGACAGATGGTCAAGCAGAGAGGACCATTCAGACTCTTGAAGATATGCTAAGGGCGTGTGCAATTGACTTCAAGGAAAGTTGGGACGACCACTTTTCTTTGATTGAGTTTGCATACAACAATAGCTATCATTCTAGTATTCAGATGGCTCCATTCAAAGCTCTCTATGGTAGGAGATATAGATCTCCGATTGGTTGGTTCAAAGTTAGTAAGACTCAATCATAGGTCCTGACTTAGTATTCGACGCCTTAGAGAATGTTCAGTTGATCAGAGAGAGACTCCGGGCTGCTTAGAGCCGACAGAAGTCTTATGCAGATGTTCATAGAAAGGATCTCGAGTTCAAGGTCAATGACTATGTCTATCATAAGATCTCTCCCATGAAGGGAGTGAAGAAGTTCGGCAAGAAAGGGAAACTCAGTCCCTGATATGTCGGTCCCTTTAGAATTCTTTGTCTCTTTGGCAAGGTAGCTTATGAGCTTGAGTTGCCTTCAGATCTAGCCTCAGCCCATCCAGTCTGCCATGTCTCTTTGCTAAAGAAGTGCATAGGTAACCCAGCAGTTATTGTCCCTCTTCAGAGCTTCGACATTCAGAACAGCCTCTCTTATGAAGAGATTCCAGTTGAAATCTTATATTATCAGGCTCGTAGATTGAGGAACAAAGTAGTCCCTCTAGTCAAGGTTCTTTGGCAAAATCAGTCTCACAAGGGAGCTACTTGGGAAGCAGAACCAGATATGCATACCAAGTATCCTCACCTCTTCCCCGCCAATTTAGATCAAGCTCTAGGTAACAGTTCTCCTTAAGCTTATTAAGTTTCATGTTCATGTTTCCAGTATAAACTTGGTACCTATTAACCTTTTTATACTCAGTCATGCATTTATGTATCAGTTATCCGTGCATCAGATATGCACGAGTTCAGTATGTTTAGCAGGTCAGTCATGAAATCAAGTTTCAGTTCTTCATGTTCAGTTTAGGTTCTATTGTCTTATATCCCTTCTCAGTAAATTCTTATTCGAGGACGAATGTTCCCAAGGGGGAGATATTGTAATACCCCGCATGTTTATAAGCTAGGAAGTGAATAAGTATTCCTATGTATGAAATCTCCTATCTTGTGACTCATACTTGAGTACATGACTTACCATGAATATCCTAGAGATAGGATAGTTTATGATCCATTAAGCATATTCATATGAGTCACTTAAGGTAATACAAGCTAAGAGTTTTTGAATCCATGAAGTTTTGGTGTTTGATTTTGCAAGGGTCATCTTTGAACAAGTATAACTCAATGTTAATATGGTATTTTGGCTGATTTAGGCCCACCAAATTGCAGAGAATCGAATTAGCTTTCCAACGATACCAATTTCGCGTTAGTCCAATACACAAATGAAAAGTTATGCCCATTTTCGTGAGAGACAGTAAGCATAGGCGATTGGTTAAGTGCCGCCTAACCCAAGCATAGGCGATTGGTTAGGCGCCGCCCAACCCAAGTATAGGCGATCACTTGGGCGCCGCCTAAGTAAACTCCAGGTTTCAATAACACTCCGTCTTGAGTTATTTTAAAGGTAATTAAGTCTTTAAATACTCCTTACACATCCCTAAACTTAACTCTACAAAATATATATCTTCTAAACATACTGCAACCCTATTTTCATCTCAAAGCTCATCATTCAAGAGCACTAAAGGAGAAAAACAACTAGGGTTGCATAATTAAGCTTGAAGATTCGATTTCAAGGAAATTTCTTCGTCAATCATCAAGAATCTTCCCTCTAATGTATGCATAGTATTTATCCATGAATTTCTTTCGTCCATGGAGTTCAAGAATCAATATTTAAAATACAAAAGCTTGGTTGATTATGGTGATATGATCATACCCATATTGATGCTTGTTTGTTTTCCTCTCTTTCATTATAAAGTATGATTTCTATATTGTTGGGTGTTGATGATCATGTTGTTGATATTGGGTGATTCCCAAGATGGAATCTTTATATGTTTTTGTGAATTCATGATATCATATGAGTTGGAAACATGTAAATCTGGTTGTTCATGATGTATAATTTGATGAATTCACCTATGCTTAAGATGTGCATGTAAGGTGTTTTATAAAATGCCTAAGGAACTAGAAATCATGCAATATAGCTAAATTGTGACTAAGTGAAGGATTCATGATATGCCCTTATATTTCAATGACTTCTATGTTGTTAATGTGCCTTGTAAATGTTGTTGAAATACTCATGAACTATTCTTATAAGATTATGCTATGTTTACTTGCAAATCCTACTTATGAACAAAATGCATGATAACCATGAAATCCACATGAACTTCCATGTTATTGGTATGTGTTACCAATATGATTATGCAATGAACATGATATTAAGATTGTGCAAGTACTTCCATGTGATATGAAATCCTTTCCATGCAATAAATTATTGATAACCATGCTTAGTCTGAGATCCCTACTTATGATATTATAAATTATGGACTCTACTCTTATGATTAAGTCAGTCATGTGTGTCAGTTTCCTTCCATCGAGTCTTGAGGGTACTTGTACCCGAAAACTATAGTTGTGTGCCCAGATCCATGTTATGTTTCACGATATCTGAACTCAAGCAATGATTCCATAGACTTCAGTCATTCATGTGACTCAGAAAAACCTCATGATCTTAGTCAGTTGTCAGATATCAGTAACATTCCGCCAGTCAACAGAATTTAGTAAGATCAAGCCATGCACAGTCAGTTATTTATGTCCAGTCCCTCCAGATGGGAGTAGAGGTTAGCACCGAGTGAACCCAAGGATGGGAACTCACCCGCCAGTTTAGGGTGTGATTCTTAGTAGCAATCCTTGTGTTTCAGAATTACGTAGCTAGCGTAGGTTGAGATATCTTAATCCGTCAACTTAGGATTGATGAGGTGGCTTAACGCATCAGTTTAGGGTTCCCACCATTCTCTTTTGAGTATCTGCCAGTATAGGGTCTCACAGTTGTCCTTACCAGTGGCGCGGTATTGACACCCCTCCAGTCGGGGCAGAGATTGGACCCCAGCTTAGCCATAACAGCATACATAGGGCATATCGGTTAAACACTACTTCCCACAATTTCAATATCAGTCTCAGTAAAAGAACTAAGATAGTTCTTTAGATTTTAGTATATACAGGACTGTCAGATAAAGTCATCCATGTTATTAGTTCAGTATCAGTCAGGACAGTTATCAGTAAACCATATATTAGCTTACAAGTCATGCTATTATGTATTCATGGTCCCAGTTTCTATATATGTGTGTTCGCACTCCCACGTTCATATTAGTAAGTCAGTGTTGTTCATGCATGAAACCCTTTATGTTCAGCCTACATTCTTCGTATACTCAGTACTCTAGTTGTACTGATGCATTTGCGCTACGGTTCTTTCTTTTCATGTTACACCATAGGTTCTGAGACATGAGCTCCAGCCCAGAAGTAGCGGTAGCATTCCAGTCGCAGAGACACAGTGAGTCCTCGTTGATTCGAGGATAATATGATTTGATTCATTTATTTATTCTTTATTTTAGTTTTATGGAGTTAGTTGGAGACATGTTCCTTCAACTCTTTATTCAAACAGTTTAGAGGCTTTCGGATTTACTTTTAGATTTACGTTCAAATTTAGTTGTTTTGGGTATTTTTTCCCACATGATTGTAATCAGTTGAACCTTATGGCCTTACAGTTCCATGTATTTTGCATTATATTATGATTGGACCCTAACTCATCTATAATATCTTATTAGGGGCATGTCAGTTAAAGGACTACTTCCCACAGTCTCAGTCTCAGGTCTTAGTAATAGAACTCAGACAGTTCTACATAATTCAGTACTGTCAGATATAGTCACCCAGTACAGTACGAAACTCAGCTAATTCCATCAGAATCTAGACTGTAATATACAAAAACTCAGTATCAGTTACATCAGTTATTAGTTACTCATGATATCAGTATTCAGACTCAGTAGTCAGCATTATCACGAATTCAGTAACAGTTACTTATTTATACATGTATTCTCACGTTCATCTTATACAGTCAGTTAGCGTTGTTCATACATAAGAACCCTTTGCATTTAGCCTACCTTACTAGCATACTATTACATTTAATTGTACTGACGCATTTGCGCTATGGTATTTTATACCATAGATTCAGAAGTACGAGCTCCAAAACATCAGTAGCATTCCAGTTTCAGCAGTCAGAGTCGCAGTGAGTCCTCATCATTCGAGGATGTTATCATTTGATTACTTCACTTTTATAGTACTTAGTTTATTATAGTAGTTGGAGTTAGTTGGGGACATGTCCCATTAACTCCTTATTCAAGTAGTACAGTGTTCGAGGCTTTTAGACTATAATATGTTCAGACAAATATTTCAGTTGTTTTTGTATTGATATACCATATTTTTAGATGTTGTGTTTTATCAGATATTTGAACCTTATGGCCTTTTAGCATTTTATTTGGCATTTATACAGTATATTATGCAGTGTAAAGGTACAGATATCAGTCATGAGTTAGCTTGTGGTCCTTTGGGGTCACGAGCATCATGTAGCATTCTAGGTACCAGATTTGGAGCTTTACAAACTGGTATCAGAGCCTATTTAACAGTGTCCTATGAAGTTTGAAAAGTCGCATCTAGTAGAGTCTTGTGCATGGATGTGTTATGGACCACACTTATGGACAGAAGGTTTGAGATATTTTAGGAATAGTTTCCCTTCTTTCAGTATTCATATCATGCCAGTGAGCATAAGCTCAAATGTAGACTCCTAGTCTAAATTCGTTTTTCCATTTCATTTATAGAATATGTATCCCAAAAGGGCTAACAAAAGGAGAACCAAAAATCAGTCAGTACCTTCGCTCGTTCAGGCAGATTCCATGGACGAGCATGCCTTTCATGGTGAATTCAGAACTGAATCCCTCACTTTATCTTACTCAGTAGTAGCTCATAGCAATTAGCAGGTTGTTGTCCCAGCCCCTTCTTTAGCCAGTGCTCCAGTCCCGAAATTTATAGACGGCAACAGGGATAGGGCGCCAGGCCCTAAACCTCAGGGCAGTGTTAGTAATGCCCGAACCCATCCCTTTTGTCATACATGTGGTAAAAACTATCAGGCTATTTACAGAGCTGGAAACGATATCTATTTAGGATATGGTAAACCAGGGCATAGAGTCAGAGATTATCCCTAGTCAGGTTTCCAAGGTCAGCATAACCATTCGTCAGCTCAGTCCAGTCGCCTGAATCAGTAGGATACCACCTCAAGTGCTACCAGTAGGCAACGCCTAAATAGACTCTATGCTTTCTAGTCCTGGCAGGATCAGTAAAATTCTCCTGATATGATTACTAGTACATTACAAATCTTTCACTTGCATGTTTACACTTTGCTAGATGCAGGAGCTTCCTTGTCTTTTGTTACTCCTTATATAGCAGTTGATTTTGGAGTCAGTCCTAAAATTCTAGCAGAGCCCTTTTCAGTCTTTATCCCAGTAGGTAAAACCATCATAGACCAATGAGTATACAGGAACTTTCCGGTCATGGTAACTGAGAAAGTCACTTCAGAAGACTTAGTCAAATTAGAGATGATGTATTTTGATGTCATTCTCGGCATGGATTGGATTCATTCCTTCTATGCCATAGTCAAATACAGTCCAGTTTCAATTTCTAAATGAACCCATCCTAGAGTGGAGGGTAGTACTTTTGCATTCAGAGGTCATCTTATTTCCTATCTACGTCCCAAGAAAATTATATCTAAGGGATATGTCTATCATCTTGTTCGAGTTAAGGATTCTAGTTATAAAACTCCCAGTCTTGAATCAGTCTCAATAGTGAATGAATATTCAGATGTATTTTCCAAAGATTTTCTTAGAGTTCTTCCTAAAAGGGAAATAGACTTTGACGTTGATCTTCTTTCAGATAGTGAGCCTTTATCTATTCCGTCATACAGAATGGCACGAGCGAAACTCAGAGAACTAAAAGAACAGTTGAATGATCTCTTAAATAAGGGATTCCTCAGGCCCAGTATTTCCCCGTGGGGTGCACTAGTTATGCTCGTATGAAAGAGAGATGGCTCTCTTAGAATGTACATAGTCTACCGTCATCTCATTAAAGTCACGGTTATGAACAAGTATCCACTTCCCAGAATCAATGACTTATTTGGACAACTTCAGGGTTCCAGCTATTTCTCTAAGATAGACATTAGATCAGGCTATCATTAACCCAGAGTTAGAGAATATAACATTCTAGGACAGCTTTTCAAATTCGGTACGGTCACTTTGAATTCTTAGTCATGTCCTTTGGTCTTACCAATGCCCCAGCAGCCTTCATGGACTTGATGAACCATGTGTTCAAGTAGTACTTGGACATGTTTATCATAGTCTTTATAGATGACATCCTCATCTATTCCCGTAGTGAAGATAATAATGCAGACCATCTCAGAATAGTATTACAGATCATCAAAACTCATCAAGTATCATGATATATATTCATGTCCTACCTGTCAGCTCTATGATTATCGCATATATTTGTGTACATTAGTAATTATTGAACATTTGTGCACATACTCATGCACATTAGTGAAAATCATATATGTTTCCAGTTCCTAGTATAAGGAGTTCCAGTTTACTCAATAGTACAGATCATGTCCCATGAATACAAAACCTTCAGACTTAGGTGATGCAGCTCATGACTCATGTACTCATGTCATACTTTACAGTATACTCATCCCACATTACTCATATTCCACTCGTAGTGATCAGCCAAACTCAGGTTATGTCATGTACACCCTCAGTTTAGATCCCTCGGTGAATCCGTGGTGTCGATATTCCATCCCTCAGGCCTTAGTTGCAGGGTCAGTTTAGTAATTGGTATTCAATAAGGGACTCAGATAGTCCTATAGGACCATGGCTTTAAGTTATCAATTACTTAGACATCATAATTCACTACTTCAGTACCAGTCTAAACCTCAATTATCATAAACTATCATTCAGTCCTAGTATGAGTCTCAATTACAGATTTAGTTGAAGTCTCAGCTACAGTCTTAGATATAGTGTCAGCCTCAGCACCAGTTTAGAAATCAGATTAGTATCATAGTCCAATTTCAGGTTTGCTTAACCATAGCGTGTAGTTATCAGTTACGTATGTTATCAGTGTTTTAGTACCTCATCTTAAAGAATATTTTTGAATCATGTTATACGCCTGGTCTTGCATTCTCATACAATACAAGTATTTCATTAATTCATGCTCAGCTATCTCATGTTACTCAGTTAGTCCCTTTCTCATGTTCATAAAAACTTTATATTCTCAGTCTAGTTATTCAGACTAAGTATAGTTCAGCCTTACATGCCCAGTACTCAGCAATCAGTTAGTCAGCAGATTAGATGAGTCTGTCAATAGGAATTAGTTTGAATAACTAGTACTTCAGTTCGACAGTCAGATGGACAAGTTCACATATTTTCCCAAATAGTCCACCTAGTCGTACTATTCGAAGTCTCATAGATGTAACCATTCTAAGATGGACCAATCAAGCAGTTGCGTGTTCAGCTCAGTTCATGTTTTATGACTCAGTCTCAGATCTCAAATATTCAGTAACGATTCCACTCGTGGGTGCTCTGTGTATCATTTCAGTCTCTCCTCAGTATCTTGACAAAGTCAGTATTCTTCGAGGGACGTAGTATCCCAAGGGGGAGATACTTTATACTCCCCTGAACTTTTATTACTTAAATATGTCATTCCCTCTTTATGTAAGGAACCTATCTTAGAGTAGTGGGTACTCATAGGTAGACCTTCAAGCTCCAATCTCAGCCGTAAGCCATGTATGTAATGGCTCAGTTTAGTTCACGATACTCAGTCTATGTCACATGTTATAGACTCAGTCATATTATCATTTTCTCATTCATGTGTGTTCAGTAAGGATCTGGAGTTTTAGATTAATGACTTTATCTATCTAAAGATCTCTCCCATGAAGGGAGTAAAGAGATTCGACAAGAAGGGAAAGCTCAGTTCCCGATATGTCGCTCCCTTCAAAATTATCAGTCATTTTTGCAAGGTATCTTATGAGCTCGAGTTACCTTTAGATCTGGCCTTAGTTTATCCAGTCTTCTATGTCTCTTTGCTCAAGAAGTGCATAGGTGACCCGAAAGTCGTAGTCCCTATTCAGAGCATAGATGTTCAAAACAGCCTCTCTTATGAAGAGATTCTAATCGAAATCCTAGACTATCAGACTCGCAGCCACAATTTATGTTGTGGATTGATTACGATCATGTTGATGTTGTGTAAGATACCGAAGTTGGAATCGACAAACGTGTTTTCATTAATTTATGCTAGCATGTGAATTTAAATCTACTAAATTGTGTTGATTTATGCAACCATGATAAATTAATTTAATGTCCAAGCCTAAGCTTATAATTATGCATGCAAGGTATTTGATAAAATGACTAAGAGAATAGGAAACATGCCTTATGACTCAATTGTGACAAAAATGATGAACCTATGTTTCACCCTTAAGCTCAAATGACTCCCATGTTATTGTTATGCTTTGTGATGGATTGATGTAATGTTCATGAGATTAGGCTTATGAAATTATGATATGTTTACATGCACTTTTATTCATGTGTGAGCTTATGGCATACAAATACTTCATGAATATCCTCGATGATTGTAATTCATGATTGTACCTGATAATTTAGCTGTGCCTAAAGCCAGTGTCATGTTTTCAAGATTCTCTCAGTCAAGCCATGTTCAGTAGAATTCAGTCATTCTCATGACTGAGAAAAACTCAGTAATCTCAGTCAGTTATCAGATTTCAGTGATATTCCGTCAGTCAATGGAACTCAGTAAACTCAGTCCAGTTAGTTCAGTATACTTAATTTAGTGTCTAATCAAATGAGAGTAGGACTCAGCACTGAGTGAGCCCAAGGATAGAAAATCACCTGTGAGTTGAGGGTGTGATTCTTAGAAGCAATCCTCGCGCTCCAGAACTACATATCTAGAGTAGGTTGAGACATCTAACCTGTTAAATGAGGGTTGATGAGGTGGCTTAACCTATTAGATGAGGGTCCCACCATTTTCCTTAGAGTACCTATTAGATAAGGGATCACTTACAGCTTATCCTTACCAATGGCGCGGTATTGACACCCTTCCAATTGGGGTTACAGATTAGACCCCAACTCTGCTATAATAACTTATTAGGGGAATATCGGTTAAAGGACTACTTCCCACAGTCTCAATCTCAGGTCTCACTAATAGAACTCAGATAGTTCAACAGAATTTAGGACTCTCAGAAAATATAATTTATAGAAATTAACATCTAATAAACAAAAGGTTAAGCTTTTTTCCCATTTGATCAACATTCAGATTATATAAAATATTTCATAAAACAAAATTTAAATGCAAAAGACCACCCAAGAAAGTTAAGTACTATGACATGGCACTAATGAATCAATCGTATAGTACAAAATTCGATACTACATCAAAATCACCTGGATACGAGTTTATCAAGGATAATACTAATTACAATTTAAATGCACCTAATAATAGACTCATTCGATATCACGATAGATCAGAATGCCATAAACCTTTGAAAGTAATGCCAAGAAAAGAAAGGAATAGCCTTACTATACCTTATTCTATGATTCATAAAGTCACCATGAGTCCTGTCTGCAAACGTGAATCATTTACTTCTTGGAGGTTATCTCTTACGTGGTGACATCGATGTCGTTTAATAACACTTCATGTTGTCTAGTGAAAAATGAGGAAAAACTATTTTCATAACCTAAATTTTGTATGAAACAACCCACGAGTGACAAGATAATGTGAAGTACCCACAAAAAATTAACACATGAGTAACGAAATGATCAAAATGAGTATTATTCCTTTATCAAATAGAAAGCTTGTATTGTTATAAGCTTTGCTGACTCAAAAGGATATCCAAAAGTTTAGTGAATAATAGAAGACAAGGGTGAGAATCACATGACCATATCCGGTACTATCATCATATAAGAAACCTCATTCTTCAACTAAATATGAAAACTATAGAAAGTTACAAAATCATCACTTGTAGCAATTTTATTGACTTAAAATAAATAATATAATAAAACGCAACTAGTCCATAAATGTTTACCCAACTATTATAATCATTAAAATATATGCTAGAAAGTGCTAAATGATATCATTAATTAGACAATTCGGTGCGTTCTTCCCATAGTTCCACGTAGAAGGGTGTTTAATACCACACCTTGTTGTCCGCTAGATTTTAGATGGGGCCGTAATATTTATGTATTCGAATATTGCAATACAATTTATTAATGTATCATAATTAATAGTAAATTATTCTGAATAGAGCCTACCTCTTGTAATAATAATTTCATAATATAACTAAACTTGCTATCTCTATTAAAATATTAATAAAGTAAAAGCATATTTAATTACTTAGCTACAAAGTATAAGTACATAACATTTAAATAATCTATTAATATCTATGCAAGACAAATATCTCAGGAATATGTCTAATCTAAGTAGATGTCAGCATATGAGTACATGACTAACTAAAATGTACTAAAATTTACGTATACTATAGTTGTCAGTTGTATTTCATATTTGACTATATGATTTCTATTTTTGGAAATTTTCCATGAAACCACATTAAAATGAGTTGTCAACTTGTGTTTTCCTCCTACCAAATATTAGTGGAGTATAACATCTTGTAAAAAATTACATATCCATATATTGTAACTAAATAATAATTTTGTAACTATTTAAGATAATTTAGAAAAGCAGCAAAATATATCTTTAATCAAATTTAATTTTAAAATAAGTAATTCCAAACACACATTGTATCAATGAATCTCTCAAGTTTAGACTAGTAAGACTTCAACACAGAATGAAATACAATCATAAATACTTGAGGTGTTATAACTGTACTTTTTAAGGCATCAATCGTAAAATCAAAGGGTAATTACTCTAATTTTCTTATAACTCTTCTTTTTTCCTAAAATTAACATTTCTGCTCAAACAAGTTGTGTTCATGGGCAAATCCCTCAAGTTTGCAACCAAGAAGAATCATTAAACTGAAGAGAGAGTTACGCAAAAGAATTTATTTTTAGGAATTAATCAATCCCAGAACCCTAGTAATTAATTACACCAAGGCTCCCATAACCCTAGTTATGGGAGCTTTATCCACACATAATTAAGGAGAAGAAGTTCAATATATATTTTATAAGTAATTCAAAAATACTTACGAAAATACAAAATGTTATCCAAATCCCAAACTAATCATGAATAAAAGTGAAATCCCTAAGATTTAGACTGTTTCTTAGTGAATTGTATGTTACTACTCTTGACAATTGCCAAAGATGCCAAACCTAACCCTAAGTTGGGTATTTATAGACTCCCAGAAAGTGGGGATTTAAAATTCAAATCAAAGTTGCCGCGTCATTAGTTGACAGTTGAACTGACGGTTCATCGAAGAAGTGACGGTCTGTTGGTCATGCCTTTAATTTTATTTGGATCTAAGCTAATTTTGTTTTGGCAACCTGACTGTCAAAATGACGGAAAGTCATAGTCCTTACGGTCCGTCAACCTGTCCGTCACTGAACTCTTTAATTCTGTATTTTTGCTTAAGTGTGACTACCACAATGATGGTCCGTTACAAGTCTGATGGTCTATCGATTTGATCGTCACTGGATTCCAGTAGATGTTGTATTCTGTCTGAGGGTGAAAAACTATTGGGTTCACCATTGAGGTGATATCCTGTTAGTTCATCCATAGCATTCAATCAGTATCAACTTTTCCAAGTTGCTCTTTCTTCTGAGTTAGTTTGCTGAGAACAAGTAATCTCGGCATCAAAAACTTCAATAGTTGCTACAAATAAGTGATTATCTCATGTAAAAGATGCAAAATGTTTTGTCAAATATCAAAACATCAGAGCCTAACCCCTAAGATCTTGAACCACCCTATTGGAGATCAACAACGCCTATCAGATAGTGCCTCAAATGGTGCCGTCGCAATACTCAAATGGTAGTTATTATTATATGCAAACTCTGTCATTGCTAAGTGGTGCTCCCACTAATCTCCAAAATCCATAACACAGGCTTGGATGATGTCCTTAAGAACCTGAATAGTCCATAATGACTGCCCATCAACCTGAGGGTGAAAAGTGGTGCTAAGATCTACCTAGGTACCCAAATCCTCCTAAAAACCCCCTAGAAGCTAGAAGTGAATATCGATCCTCTGTCTGAAGTAATAGATATGGGTAATCCATGCAACCGAACTATCTTATGAACATAGATATGGTCTAAACTCTTAACATTGAAGGACATTTGAATAGGAAGAAAATATACCAATTTGGTCAATTAATCTACAATGATCCAAATGCCATCAGAACCATAAGAGGTGCAAGGCAAACCACTATCAAAGTCCTAGGTGATCCGCTCCCACTTCTACTCGAGAATGGGCAATCTCTAAACTAGACCACTGAGCTTATAATGCCCAGCCTTCACCTACTAACAACACAGACAACAAGCTACAAAGTTGTAATACCCACATTTTGAGCTAGAAATCGAACCGTTGTTCCTACATATGTAAACTCTAATATCATGATTTATATTGTTAATATATATGTCATGATAATTATCCTAGTGTTTAAAATGCTATCAAGGTGATATACTTTCATAGGAATTGCTTAGACCAATGTTGAGCTAAGAGCCTTTGATTTGACCAAATCTTGGGATTTGATTCTATAATGGTCAGATTTGAATGTGTATACTTCTTATATATGTAGAATTTTACCTACCAAGACCCACCAAATTATAAATAATTAAATTATTTTTCAGGTTTGTCAATCCAATTATATTGACAATCGCAAGAGGTCAATGGAAAGGGTATGTGTAACGCCCCAAAAATCTATCCCTAGATGTAACACGGTGCTTAGGACCATAAGTGATCCCAAGCTAACCCATGAACTGGAATTCTAACAAGAAACTGATCAAATATAAAATAAATAACTGAGGTCACTTTGCGGAAACATAAAAATGATAAAATCTGTGAAAATCCAAAACTAATATCATTTTACATTCTGAGATAGTCTAAAAAGAAGGACTGAAATTACATGATTTAATCTAACTGACATCTATGAAGCCTCTACTATACTGACTATAGAGAGCTAGGACACGGCCCCAACTATCACTAATCATTACATATGATTAAGAAAGTAAAGAGCATAAATAAATCTAACAGATGTCCCCGAAATATGAGGACTCATCATCTCGCTGGCTGAAATCTACAACTGTTTAAGTATGAATGTGCATACTAAAACTTGTACCTACATTATGAGATAATGTAGCACATAGGCATATATGTGGATCAGTACTTTGAGGATGCACTAAGTATATGGGGGTGAAATACATAAATAAAATAGTATTATCACCATTTATAAAAATTCATGCATGTTAAATGCATATGACTCACTTAGTCTTGAGCAATCTAAAATCTAAAATCTAAAAATCATAAATCATGAACAGTAAAGCATGTAGTATGAATCTTGTAAGTCATTACACTTAGTTCTAAAATTTGTATTCTGTTCTCGTTCTCAAATCATATAGGCTAAAAAAAGTTTAAGACTTATTCCGCATGGTAAATATTTTATCTCAAGACTTTAAATAATTAAAAACTATTTTAAGAGTGGGGGACATCAATTTGGGAGGTTCTTCTAACTGTCATGTACACCATGTGAGCATCCAAGATGTCCCACGACTAGCCCCCGTAAGGTTAGGGATGTTATACCCTTGACATCGGAATAGAACAATCTCATCTCAGTCATCTACGTAAAAATGGGAATAATCTAAATCCTAAGTTGGTACGTAGTTCAGGGGTATGAAATCGTAGTAATGTACCCATCTCGATGCTAAATACTACTCTCAATCTCATGCTCAAAATCTCAAGAAAAATCCACTTTAAAAATAATCTAATGGTTTATAATGAAAACCAAGTGCAAATCTATAATTTGAATCTGTAAAGTGGATTTCAAATCTATTCTGGGACCAAAAGGTCAAGCCTTTCTCAACAATCTGAAAATATTCTAATCATGGGGTGCTTATAGCACAACAATTCTTTGAATAGCAATCTTTAAATAGAGATTAATGACCAATGTATTAATATCCTGATAAAATATCTCAAAATTCATGCTTGATAATATAAACCTTCATAAACCATCTTAAAATCTGGAAATTTCAGCAATATGCATGAAAACATAAATAAAATTATGTAATTTAACTTCTAAATCATGGAAAATCTCATAATCTTGCAAAGAATGATAATGGGTATAAACTGTAACTTGAATTTCATAGGAAATCATATAGATTGCAGTAAATTTATAATTAAAATAAAGTTTTGGGCACAAGGGTGAAAGAATTACCCTTGTTCAAAATCCCAAGGGTGAAAGAATTACCCTTGTTCAAAATCCCACATACCTTAATAGTTTAGATTTGATGAATTGAATGTAAAAGCTTGAACTATGAATCCTTTGGAGATGATCTTGATATCATTCATGAAGTTCTTGGATTAGAAACCATAAATTCTTGATCTTTTTGTTGAAGAGAAGAAGATGGAATTGATGATTCTTGTGGGAATTGATTAGGGTTGTTCTTGAGAAAAAAATTAAAGAGTAGGGGCAAATAATGCCCAATTGAAACCTTAGATCATGTTTTTACGACATGAGTTGAGGTGGGAAAAGACCCCATTTCCCCTCATTAATTTAAAGAAGAAATTTGTAACCTGCATCCCGATTTTACGCTTTAGCACAACGCGCTACCATCGCGGCAGCTTACTGGCTCACACTAAAATGACTTTAACTTTTTGCTCGGGTATCAAATTTTTGCGAAATTGGTATTTTTGGAAAGATAATTCAATTATATACAATTTGGTGGCTATTGGAATGCAAAATTCCACATATATAAAAAGTTATATACGTTTAAAGTAGACCCTTGTAGGATTGAATGTCAAATTTTGGATGAATATAATGTTATTAGCTCCACCTGACTCTAAGTGACTTCGAAGAACATTATTCACCTAATAAACACTTTACATACTTAGTATTAAATTCATGGCCCAAGAATTTGAATTATGGATCAAGAGTACGACAATTACACCTTCACCGCGATGTGGTGAAATCGTGTTAAGCTACTGGAAAAGGAAAAGTACAAATTTGCACTCTAGTGAGATACGGTGCTATCGCGTTGCGCCATAGGAAATTGACAGTTAGGAATTCAGACCTCTCTGCAATGCACCAATATTGTGGAGGTCCACTAGAATGTGACGATTGTTATTTTGGCATCCACCGTGATGCAGTGAGTGCCCAGGTGGGATGATGTATTACTAAAAATGCTCTAAATTCTTCACCGAGTGCCGAAATTGGGAAAATTTGGTATTGATGGAAATCTTATTCAATTTCCCACACAATGGAAGGTCTAAATCCAAAAAATTCACATGAAACAAAAGATATTCATTTTTTTGAAGCAACCTTTTGACATTCTAGGAGCGAAATTAAGCTAGAAAAAGTATGAGGTATTATAATATATCCCCCTTGGGAATATTCAAAAAATGCTGAGGAATCTAAGGTTATAAGCTATTATGCAAAACTAAAAAAACTGAATAACTGAATTTGAAACATAATGAGCTACTAAACTGATTTGCAAGTGCATGAATTCTTATGAAAATAGCTATATGGCTGAGATAGAAATTAGGGCATCAGCTTATGAGTAACCTTTACTTTAGGCTGGATCAGATTTTATGATAAAAGAATGAGAGGTTTATGACATAAAAACTTCGGGTATTACGATATGTGATTGGCCATTTGACATCCACTTGGAGGGCGTGTGATTTTCCATGTGACACCCACTTGGAGGGTGTGAGATTGGTCATAAGTCGCATAGTGATTGCACAGTGCCAAAAGTGTTTCATTTTGACTTAAATCAAGGGTGTTGAAGTCTTTTCACACCCCTAAACTATCCCTAATCATTCCAAAATAAATCAAGGAAGTTTTAAACACTTTTAATTCTCTCTCTTTACTCTAAACAAGCAGTATACGACTCTAAAACCCATCTTCCCAAGAACAAAATCTAAGTGTCATTACTCAGGAATCAGAGTTAAGTTCCAAATCTAAAGTTCTCTCTAAGGATTCATCCGGTCAATGTATGTGGGGTTTATGAACAAGGATACCATTTCATCCTTGTTCCTAAAACTTGTTTAAAAGTTAAACTTATTTTATTTGTAATTATGGTTCATATCTAATTTAACTTTTCTTGAATTTATGAAATTATCATCTGATTGAAGTATTAAAGTGCATATGTGTTCTTATATATTTATGTTTTGACTTGAAGAATTCTCTTTTATGATTTGAATACCATGAGTATAATTTGAGACATTGATAAAATATTTTTAATTGAGTTTTAAGCGTGATGTTATGTTACAAGTTTTATGAAAGAAAACATGAGATTCATATTGTGATTTTGATTTCATTATCTTGACTGAAATTATTGAAGTATTTCAAGAAGATTATTTAGCATGAAGTTTTATTATGAATTTCTAAGAATTTAAGCATATATTATAAGTCCTAAGTACAAGTTTTGAGATTTCAAGAATATTATGCTCTTATGCTCCTTTGATAAGTCTACACCAAGATTTAAAGTAAAGATTGATCTTTTGATCTTAAGATAAGATATGGAATCCACATTTGTTCATCCTGATTATGATTTAAAGAAAGAGAAGCATAACCGCTTTTTATTCTATAAACCCTTATGCTATTTTAAGATGGATTTCCTAAAGTATGATCTTATAAGTAACATGGGCGTAGTATTTAGCATCGAGTTAGGTATAAGTCTGAGGCCGCATGCCCCAAAACTATATGCCATCGTAGGTTTAAGTTCCACTATGGGTTAAGTATAGAGAACACTCAAGTTAATGTTCTATTTCTATGGCAAGGGTAGAACAACTCTCCTCAACATGGGTAAGATATTGGAATACATGATAGTTCACATCGTTTATGTAAGTTAGAAGAACCTCCCAAAAGAAGAGTAAAAGTAAAGCTTTTAAAATGAAGTGTTAAGACTCACAAAGTTTATCCTTATGCTTCATTACTCATGTTTATGATTTTACAACTTTCATTTCATTCAAGCTCAAGGTGATCATCTATACTAAGCATGAATTATTTTGAAGTCTATGTGTACATTCAGTTATTGTTTTACTTATACATTCCTCCCCACATACTCTGTATATTTCAAAAGTACTAATCCACATATATGTCTATGTGCTACATTGTCTCATAATGTAGTTACCAGTTGTAGCCCACACATCATAATCATATAGTGTGCAACTTTTAATCAGCAGGTAATGAGTTTTTTTTATTCGAGGGCTAGAGAAAATCATAGCTTGAGTAGCATCTTTTTTTATTTATTAGTCTTATTGATTAGGGATAGCTGGGGTCATCTCTTGGCTACTTATAGTCAATATTAGTAGAGGCTTTATAGACAATCAGTAGAGTTGATATATTTCATTCTAGTTCTGTTTTGTAAAATCATAGTTATAATTATTTTAAACAGTTTTATATTGATCATATTCAGAAAATACATCTCTATTGCTTTTTTTGTTTTAGCTTTATGTAACATATTTAGTTGATTACGATTTATGTCAGTACAAGGGTTAGCTTAGGATCACTTGTGGCCCTAAGACCCGTGTGAAGTCCAAGGGGTAGTCTTGGGGTGTGACAAATTTGGTATCAGAGCATAGATTTCAAGTGTCCTAGGGTGTCTATGAATCCATGTCTAGTAGAGTCATGCAAAATAGTACAAAAACCATTTGTACTCTTCTTCAAGAGGCTACAGGGCATTAATGAAATATTTCCCTTCTTTATGCTCTAATTTGTGTTATAAATTTGTTATCTCAAAAACCTCATTCGATTTATGTAACTCCATAATTCACCATATATGAATTATACTTGAGATAACATGATTAGTAAGTTCCAATTCCTCCCAAGATGATGCTCTCAGATATACTATCAGTAACTTTAAGAGTCATACAAGGGGCTTGAGAGGAGCTCACTAATGTGATATAAGTTCCTTAAGTTGAAAGCTTATGTCCTTATCAATATGAGTTGTGCAGTTAAAATAGGATATGTTATGTGTTCAGATTCTTTATTAACCCCTTTAATCCAACTAGCGCTCATGAGAGGAGATTGTGTGAACCCAAATTGTTAAATAGATTTTCCATTCGAGGGATATTATGACATTGAGTGTTATGATTCATAAGTAGTAGAACCTTCTTATAGTTGGAAGTATGAGTTTAGATGTATAGTGACAAAAAGGTGGCGATGATAATTAATTAAATGTATATGGATGCATTTCTGTATATTATCGAGTTAGAAGTGAGGTGATATGTCCTTGTGTATTTGTTTAGGGGTAATGAATATGGTACAAGTTCCTTGGTAGAAGGTAGAAAAGGATTTATTAGTTAAGGTGAACTGTTGTTTGCTTGACATAAGAAAAGAGTTATTGATGGTATTTATTGTGTTAGAAAAGTATAGGATATTAATTAAGTATTTGGTGGTTGAGTATTATTAATTAAGGAATATAGATGGGTGAATAGTAGTGATGTGTAGAAGAAGGACATGCTAATGGTTTATAATAAGGTAGGCCATACGATCATGATCAATTATTTTAATTATAAGGCTCTAGTGGACTAGTGTTTCTAGATGTTTTATTTTATAGCCTCCAAGTGAGAATAGTATGTGATGTTGGGTTGTTAATCATGTCTAGCACTAGACATTAAGTTTGAACAATGGATGATCGTCAAGGTGGAAATAATGATTTCTTAGTTAGTGATGCTATTTATATGGAAGTTATCTAGTAGGCTTGGATAGTGTATGCAAGAGTTTAAGTTTGTTTATTCGTAATTAAGTATGACGTAGAGGTGTACCCAAGGTGATGTGGGTTGAATCATCTTCTAAGGTTATTAAGTGTTGTGTATGGTTAATAGTAACCTTGAGTTGCTAAGTGGAAGAAGGCTAGTTATATAGTACATGGTGTTCTTAATAGCTAAGTTAAGGAGTTATGGATAGATGATGTTGAGTCTTCTGGTATGATTTTGGTTCTCGTGGTTTAAGAAAAAATATAAGTTTATAAATGTGATATAGTTTAGGTATTTAATGAGACATGTATGTTTGTGGGGGATAGTGTAAGTCTATGGCGATGACTATTAAAGATAGAGAAAGTTAAGGATAGTATATGTGAATGGGGATTGTCTAAGAATGAAGTTAGTATGTTTTAAATATAGTTCATTCACGTGAGTTGAGCATTCCTCTATAGAAAATTAGAGTGAAGAAGTTATGGCTAAGTCCCAGGGATATGAAATAGATACATAATGATGACTTTAATCTAAGGGAGAGATGATAGTGGTGATGGAAGATTATTTAGAAGGGAGAGAGTAAATGTTTCTTGTTGAGAAAAGATTATTGTATGCGTGTTTCATCAAAGGATATAAGTGTAAAGTAAGGTTGAGGCCAAGCTTTTGGTATATGTCATGTTAGTTGAGATTTCGTGTGTGTCTTCTTAAGAATAGTGCAAGGAAAGCTGTTAGCGGTAAAGGTTTAGACAATATAATAAAGAGATTTTTATGGGTGTTTGCCCAGAAGTTTGTATGTGGTTATGATAATAGGCTTGAATGTCATGCTGGTATATAAGTGGATGGGTGCATTGTGCGCTAATGAATTCCTAGTAAAAGGTTAAATTTAGTTGTTGAAGCAATAAGAAGAATTATCCTAGAGATAAGAAGTTGTCAAAATACTTGGGGTATTGAATTCATGGTTCTGACTAGTATTATGGTGTTATGTGCAGTACCTTGTGATTTAGAGTAAGGCTTGAATATGGTGAGAGTATTTAGCTAAACTTAGACTTTGGATAGAGTAGTTATATGTGCCCATGAGAGAATTATAAGTTGAATCAAATGAACATGGTATTTAAGGGGAAAGTATAGTTGAGGGAGTATTTTAGAAGTGTGGCTAAGCTTGAAAGTTAAAAGTTGCATTGCCTAAGGCTTAGTAATTTTATCCTAGCTTATGTTCTATAGTCCTATATTTCGTGTCATAAAGTTATAGCTATGTTTCGATTTATTATTCAGATATCGTATTCAGATCACGCCCAAGATTCTTTGCTCCCTAAATTTTATTGGAACTTTTTGCAAAGAGAGTTGAAGAAATACTCTAATTGAGTATGAGCTCTCAGTATGGTTCAGTCTGTAGAGCCAACAATTTAGTTTAGCAGTCAGACAGACAGGTTCCTATGGGCTTCCATCCTTCCATCTAATCTCACTATTCGAAGTTTCATGATTATGCCTATGTTGACACCCAATTTTGACCTCCTGATATCCCTTTTAGGCTACTATTTTATCAAAATTATTTTATTCCAAATATTAATATATTTTACACATTATTCTTGTATTAAATAAATAACGACGTGTTACATTCATGATTTAAAATATATATAAATTATTTTATTACATTTTATTGTCATTTTTAATAATTTATTAATTCAAGCATAAATCTTTCATAATTTTATTTATTAAATTAGTTTTTATAATTATGCACACTCACAATTTATAAACACAACGTTTAGTCCTTATTATTACAATTGCTATTATTATTATTATTATTATTATTATTATTATTATTATTATTATTATTATTATTATTATTATTATATATCTATCATATTTATTTAAATAATGGCCAATTTCAATTTATTCTCCTATGTATTTTAATTTCTAGACATTGTTGTACTCAATTTGAGTTAATTGTGGTCAAAATTAACATCAATTTCCAACTTTTGACCTTTTTTTAAAATTATTTTAATCTCAGTCATAGATCAAAGATGATCTAACGACTGAGATCAGTCAATCTTTCCTTTCCTTTCAAACAAACAATACCCTAATCCTAATCCATTCTTCTTTTCCACAACAGTTGTCTTCCTCATTCTCTCTCTACACTTTTTTTATCTCTCTAAATCACCAACAACCATGCCGGCAAAATTGGTAAAACCACTACTACCAGCAATTACCGCCAGATCTCATCACCAGCGGCGAACACCAACTCTTTTACTCGCCACTTTGACACCTCCATTCTCCTTTCTAGTCATCGCTACCACCACCAGCTCCGGTGCTACCCCTCCAGATAAATGACCACTTCTACTGGCAAGACCCCACCGCCAGCGAGAAAGCCTTATCAATTGCCTCTCATCATTAAATTCGCCCGACCATGCTACCTGTTTTTTTTTCACGGAACATAATGGATTCAATAGAATCCATCCCTATGTTTGCTTTAGTGGTAATTTGATATTGTCTTCTATTCCTTTGTTTCTTCTTCTTTTAACATATTTTGTGATCTGAAATTGACAAAATTTGACTGAAATTTTGATTTGATTTTTCTTATTTGGACTTTGAAACATCTTTAGATTATTATATATGACAAACCCTAATTTCTATCAATTTTGGTGTTAGACCTAATTTTTCATGTGCTCATGATTTGTCATTTCGTCATAATTCCAGTAAATTGTTATGGATTGTTGGCATGTTGATGTGGATTGTGTTACTATTGAAAGGATGATTACATGACTGATTATTTACACTACCTTACATTGACTCATTATTATATTTCTCTCTCACATTTTTCTGATGAAATTTCATGCCGTAAATGGGGTTTGTTATGAGTGATTATCATAATTTGTGGAAGAAGCTTTCACTGATTGAATATTCTTTTTGGTTAGCTACTATTGTTTAACCTACTATTTGGTTCAGTTTTCTTGTTGAAATTGAAATGACCTCTAATTAAGTCATTTTATGTTGACATTATTTGAACATTTTTGATTTGTGGTAACTATTTGCAAAAGATCGTAATTATTTTCTTTTTGGTTTCTTCGATTTTTATTTTTAACAGATTATGTGAATATTTATGGAAATTATCATGATTCATCCTTCTTTAGCAATTGAATTTACTAATTTATAGTAATTTGTAATCGATTCAGGAATATTTACTTTTCTTTTTTACTACCACCAATTGATTTTGCTTCCTTCAATCCTCTACCACCCCTCTACTATATAAGCCCCTTTTTGACTCATTAACAGATTCTTTCTCATCCACCTTCATCAGCTATTACGACTTACATAAAACTTCTAGCTATTTTATATACAAAGAAAAAAAAATATTATTTTACTTCTCAAGTTCTCATTTATTTATTTCAAAGAAACATTCGGTCCCGGCATTGCCTCAACTACTTTTCTTAAAGCCTTATTATTATTGCTTTGCGGCTAACCTGGTAAGTCTCGATCAATGAAAATTCCTTTTGATGACTCTATGATATTATGGAATGTGTTTGATTGTTGTATCTATTTCATTGTTTCTGTGTTAGAAAGCATGTTGTAGTATACTTTTCTTCCTTTTGTGCTTGCTTTGCTTTCTCGTTCATGTCTAACAGCCAACACGTGTAACTAGTCGTTCTTTGGGATTTGAAGAGTCGCTCGGGAATACGAAAAAAGGGACATCTTATTAGTTTAGTCCTTTTTAATTTTTTTATTTACTTGGTCTGTAATCTATTGTACGAACACCTATGTAAATAATAAATTTTGGGACTACTCGGGGGCGGAAATTTATGTGCTCTATGAATCACGTAGGCAAACAACAGATAAAAATATAGATAAGTCATTAGTGCTATATTAGAAAATATCAGGAATAGAACTAACCCATGAAGTAAAATATTTACAGCAAGATGTAAAAATCTATATGTATTAACAACAAAACATAAAATAACGGGAAGAAATAGAATTAATAAAATACAAATAGAAAGTCCTTTAGAACAATTTGTAAAAACAATTGATAACAATGATTATAGTTACAAAGAAATAGATATAGAAGAAGATTTAGAAATAATAAATAATAGAATAAACACAACAAAAAGAATAGCTTTTGAAAAACCAGAATCATCAGGATCATCGAAAAGAACAAATTATGAAATAACTTCAACAACAAATTATGAAATAACTTCAACAGTTAATTTAACTCAATATTATATAACGAGAATAATAAATAAAAAGGAATATTTAATACTCCTAAATATAGGACAAGAAGAAAACCATATAGCAAAATACCTAGTGAAAAATGAAGAAATAAAATCTAATAGTAATATATGCCCAGATCTACCAAGAAGTTTAATAACTATTAAAAATACAATTGAAAAAGAAATAATAATAGGAGTTAGAAAAATAAAAATAGAATTTGAAATAATGGAAGATATGCAAAAAAAAAAAAACAGATATAATATTGGGGATAAAATGGTTAGAACAAGTAAAGCCCTACAATATAGAACATACAAAATTAACCATAACCTAAAATAAGGAAAAATTATTAATAAAGAGAGTCTTAACATGAAAATATATGTACTCATGAAAATAATAGTAGAAGGATATTATAATAGATACTATGCACCTATGATAAATACAGGAGCAGAAAAAAACTTATGTAGATATAATTGTTTACTAGAAGACAAATGGCATAAGCTAAAAACACCAATAGTAGTCAAAGGATTTAATAATGAAGGAAGCTTAATTACCTATAAAGCTAGAAATATAAAAATACAAGTATGGGATAAGCTATTAACAATAGAAGAGATCTATAATTATGAACTAACATAAAAAGATATCCTTTTAGGAATGCCTTTTTTAGATAAACTATACCCACATATAATAACTAAAACACACTGGTGGTTTACAACATCATGTAAACAAAAGGTAAGAGCAAAAAGAGTTATTAATAAAATAAGAAAGAAAGCTGATTGGATAAAAGGAAGTGAAAAAATCACACAAAAATTAGAAAATATAAAAAACACTGAAGACACAATAGAACTAGTTATATTTTCAATAAATAAAGAAGAAATAACTATATTTTCAATAGATAAGGTAGTAATAATAAAGAAAAAATTAAGACAATTATATAGTGAAGATCCATTAAAAGGACGAAAAAAACATAAAACTATTGTAAAAATTGAGCTAATAGATAAAAATAGTATAATAACCCAAAAACCATTAACATATAACTTTGATGATTTAAAAGAATTCGAAATGCATATAGATGAATTATTGGAAAACACTACATACAAAAAAGTAATAGTAAATACAATAGCTCAGCATTTATAGTAAATAAACACAGTGAACAAAAAAAAGGAAAAAGTAGAATGGTTATTGATTATAGAAACCTAAATGCAAAAACTATAACATATAATTATCCAATACCAAATAAGATATCAAAAATAAGACAAATACAAGGATATAATTATTTTAGCAAATTTGACTGTAAATCAGGATTTTACCACCTAAAGTTAGATGAAGATTCTAAAAAATTAATTGCATTTACAGTGCCACAAGGATTTTATGAATGAAATGTGTTACCATTTGGATATAAAAATGCACCAGGTAGATACCAATATTTTATGGATAGTTATTTCAAGTAATTAACTAATTGTATAGTATACATAGATGATATACTATTATATACAAAAACTAAAGAGGAACATTTAAAATTATTAGAATAATTTGCAGGTATAATAGAAAATTCAGGAATAAGTCTAAGTGAAAAGAAAGCAGAAATAATGAAAAACCAGATAGAATTTTTAGGAATACAAATAGATAAAAGTGGAGTAAAAATGCAACAACATATAGTACAAAAAATAATAAATTCAAAATAAGAATTAGATACAAAAAAAAAATTACAATCATATTAAGGATTAGTAAACCAAGTAAGAGAATATATACCAAAATTAGCAAAAAATCTAAAACCATTACAGAAAAAATTAAGGAAGGATGAAGAATATAATTATAACGAAGAAGATAAAAAACAAGTACAGAAAATAAAAATACTTTGTAAAGAATTACCAAAATTATAATTTTCAGTCAAAAAATAAAAATTTACATATATAGTAGAAGCAGATGCAAGTGAATATAGTTATGGAGGAGTACTTAAATATAGATATGAAGAAGAAAAATTAGAACATCATTGTAGATATTACTCAGGAACGTTTAATGAAACAAAAATAAAATGGGAAATAAATAGAAAAGAATTATGCTCATTATATAAATGTTTATTAGCATTTGAGCCATATATTGTATATAACAAGTTTATTGTACGAACAGATAATACACAAGTATGATGGTGGTTAACAAGAAAAATATAAAATTCAGTTACAACAAAGGAAATTTGGAGATTAGTATTGAATATATTAAATTTTACATTTACAATTGAAGTAATCAAGACTAACAAGAATGTTATTGTAGATTACATATCAAGACAAAGCTACCCAAACTAATATTACAGAAGATGATACTCTAGAAAAGATACTCAATACCCTAACTACGCTTTCGCTGAAAGTGGATAGTATGAGAAATGAGATAGAAAAGATAAAGACTAATGAAGTTAAACTGAAGTCTGAAGCTATGACCCAAATAACTCAGCAGTGTGCAGAGAAATGTCGATCGGAAGATAGTAAAATTCCAGAGATAGAAGGAGACATTGGAACACTCTAAAAAACCCATAACATTTATCAATCTACTCCTGCAGGTACATGCAAAGGAGTTAGAAGGAACCTAAATATGAACTTGAACAAAACATTTGACAAGCCATTTATACCAAAAACACCAAAACACCCTTTGTTTATATCCCCACAAACTATTACATATTTAGATAGCCTAAACCAAGACAGGAAAGCTTATAACCACATAACCAGAGCATATATTGAAAACATCCACCAGATACAAACCTACTTAAACCATAAACCCAGAGCTACAAATATTCAAGAACCAAATACGAATTATATAACCCAAAAGCTACAAGGATACAATAAGTTAATTGCATTACCAAGAACTAACCAAAATCTAGTTAAAACCTATTTCAATTATGGACTACTCAATACTGTATATATCCAAGACGGAAGTGAATTATCTACTATACCAGAAATATATAAAGAAATTACCACTTACAGAAAGATAACCAAGGGAAACCTATTTTTTGTAAAGTTCTATACGGCACCAACAGAGATATTGTATGATGAAATTAAACCAGTTATACAAGTTGTGAAGATAGGAATGACCCGAGATATGATCATACCCGAAGATATTCAATAGAAAGTTAAAATACCCAAAATAGATATACTAAATTTTTATGCGAATAAAAGAATTATTGGAATATCCATAATTATCCAAGAATTAGCAAATAACTACCTAAACGAGAATCCAATATGAAGTTATTATTCAAGAGATTAGCTAATGATTTATTCAAATTCAAGAGAGTTAAGACAAACAGATATGGAGGAAGTGCAAAGATGGATTATGACACTATTTAATCCAGAGAAATGACCAACAACCAGAGAAATTAAGAAAAAAATTATTTCAGATGAATTATTGACCAGATACTGTAAATTAATAGGGAATAAATACCCAGACTATCTATGTTCGAGATGTAACAGAGAAGATAACATTATTCCAGAAGTTTAATTAGAATAAAAGAAGATAAGAACACCAGCTGGAAGATATACGACAAAAGATATAAAGCAACATGGACCGATGAAGAAATAATAAAAAGGAGACAAAGCATTAAAGATATGAAAATGACATACGAAGAATGAGATAATTTCTCTTAATTTTAGATATGTAAATTGTTATGTAACATTTATTAGCTTTTAATAGCTTTGTTGACTTTTTTGGCAAAAAGCCATTATTAGCTTTGGTTTTTGTAGGATAGCTTTAAGACTTTGTTTTTGTAAAGTCTTTTCTACTTTTGTAAAGATAACAAGTGTAAAGTAGGAATAGTCTAGAATAGTATACGCATTTTCTCTTTTTAGGTTATAAATAGTAGAAGCATTTGTTAAGTTAAGGCAAGACTTTTTACACGGAAAGCAAGTCTTCTTGTACACAAAAAAATTCTCTCATACAATCAATAAGAGATATTCAGTTTTACACTAAGATATGGATGAACAAAGCACAGATTTATCAAATCTACCAGAACAGGTGTTTTCATTTATAATTATGAATAGCTAAATTAATAAATTCCTGACAATCATAAGTATAATAAAATAAGTTCATGTTAGTTACTTTATAGTAGAATTATTCGAAGAATAGCATGTTAAGAAGTTTATTAGCAAAGTGGAAAAGGAGAAAAATTCCTAGAACTATGTCATCCTAAAGGTGAAACCGGTGAGGCAAAGAAGCCGTGATAAGGGTGTAACCAGAGTAGAGGAGCTGTTTAGGAAAAAAGTATCCAGATTACCATGCTAATAGTGACCGAAGAATATGTTATTTAAGAATAATATAGTATATAGTGATCTAAGTTGATCATATTTTGTTATGTATATGATTGGAGGGAATATTTTGAAAAATAGCATCATATGAAAAATGAGTAATTATTTACCTGATGAAATGACAGATGAATTTAAGATAATTATTTTATATGTACTTAAGGATATAGAGATAGTATATATAAAGAAAATTATATGGGAAAAGATATTTAATATTAAAGATGCAGAATTAGAAAATCAGATAGAAGATGAATTAGAACAAATACACTTAAATGATAATAGCTACTATTCATACCTAGATAATTATTATTTAGACAAATATTATACAGATTAAAAATATTAGAATATATTAGAAGAGAGAGAGAAAAAAAAAGTTGGCTATATGAAGAAATTAATTACAGGAATCAGCTTAAAAGAGAAAAAAGACAATTAGAAGAAAGATTACTTAGAATAAAATTAACCTTAGAAAAAAGAGATACAAATGATAGTTTATATAATACTATACATAAACAACAAACGTTAATGGATCACATAGATAACATAGAATTACATATCAAATATAGTATGATTAGAATAAGTTATTACGTAGAAATTTGTAAAATTACAACTACTATAGGATAAAATGATAAACTACGAATACTTAGAATATTGGAGACAAGATATGGAGCAAATAAGATTAATAGAAACACTTATGAAAAAAAATCTACTTGAATATATAAAAACTAGAAATATGGAACATATAGTATACCTTAAAAATAATATAGAAGAATTAATAAGGTTAAAACAAATAACTAAGAAATGCTATGACATAGCATTTTAACAAACATAGTTATCCGCACAATCTGCACCCCCTACAATTGGTATCAGAGAAGCAATAATCTACAGAGTTTCCATAGCCTAGAGTCTGATATGACCAACATGATTGAATCAAGAAACTGTGGAGTAATGACAACACAATTAACAAAGAGAAATGAAATTTAAGTTAGAAGAATCATATATGCAGCTATAACAAGACTAATAAACACGGTTCAGGTCCTAGATTTTCTTCTGACAATTCACAAACTTTATGACTAATGATAGAAATGCTGAGTATTTTTTGGGACACCCCATCATTGCCTCTTAAGATAGTCTCCCCCCATTTAAAAAAGAATGACCTACTTTGACTTGACACAAAGTTTAAGAAAATAAAGAAGACTTTTGAATCTTATGGCCTTAAATTAAAGTGGTGTCAAATGTACCAAAATGCCCTTTAATCTTATGGTCCTAAACATGCCATGTAAAAATTTGAAATTAAAGTATTGCCAAAAAAGAAAGGGGTCATTCTTTTTTAAACGTACTAAAAAGAAAAGTAGGTCATTCTTTTTGAAACAGAGGGAGTAGTATAATAAAGGGAAGGTTATACCTAGATAAGAGGCTAAAAATATTGTCCTTTGTTCAGTTAATAAAATTAGTAGACCAACTTCTATTTTACATACTGAAAGAATGAATCTCATGTCCATGCTAGAATGTGGGTTCTCTTTTGCTCATCCTAATAAAATTTGGTGTACAGGTCTATATTATGAAGCAGATCTTGCATCCTGAGCCTTTTGATGTGTCATTACTTACATTTTAGGCAATTCACAGGTCGCAAAGTTTGTGGAATGGGAATCTTGATTGTAATGACACTATGTTTTCAAAAATAATTAATGTTGCATGAACGATTTTTGATGCCCCCATCAACGTGTCATAGAGTATTTTCAGAGTGGAGTTATAGGACGTTGTTAGGGTAGGTAAGAAATAGCTTGACTATAAGCTCATCAGGATCATGATTGAGCAGTGAATGTCAAAAAGACACACCTTCTACCTACTTTTTGGAGAGGTCACTTTGACCCTGCAAGATATCCAATTTTTGTTTGGAATAGGTGTTGAGGGGCATACTGTGGTATATCGATATCTAATGCACTGTAAGTTAGATTGGTTTAGGTTCCTATAAGATCACACTGGCTTTACTCTTACACTAGAGGATTTTTTAGGGACTAGCCGTCTTAACATAGGTGTATTAATCAAGTATATTCAATAACAGGTAGTTCAGCACCCCATTATAGATGACACTTCTAAAGATAGGGCTCAAAGGATCGCTCGACTAAATATGTTATTGATTTTAGGAGCTATCCTATTCCCGAACACATCGGGAATTGCTTGAGTCTGTGGTTCTTGTACTTTCTTATTGATCTCGACCAGACAGGGACCTACAGTTGGGGCAACAATATTCTAGCCTATCTTTACTGGTTTTTTAGTCAGATATCTATAAGTGGGAAAAAAAGAGGATTCGTTCCTCTCCTTCAGGTATCTTATGTTATGTTAGCTTCAATCTGATTATTCGTTAGTTTAGTTAACATTAACTAATATGTAATATTTAGATATGGACTTTGGAGATGGTTTTGATCTTTCGGCCAATACCGCTTGGGGATTTTGATGAGGATGTGCCGTTAATGCTCTATGGTAGGGAGTGGACACTAGGGATTCAGTGGGTTACGACGTCACACCAAGACCTAGACCACATAAGAGATCAGTTTGATCATTTAACATTCGATCAGGTATGTTTTCTCTATGTTCCTTCATATTAAGTTACCTTATTATGTATCATGTTGTATGGGGTCATATTTTTAGTGTATTGTGTTATGATGAGCTATATTTGTATGTATCATGTCGTATGGGGCCATTTTTAGTGTATTATGCCAGTTGGGGCCATATTTTAAGTGTATTGTGTTGTGATGAGTCATATTCTATGTATCGTGTCATGTGGGGCAATATGTTTAGTGTATTGTGTTGTGTTGAGCCATATTTTATGTATCGTGGGGCAATATATTTAGTGTATTGTATTGTATTGAGTGATATTTGTATGTATCGGGTCGTGTGAAGACATATTTTATATATCATGACCAGAGGCGGACCCACGTGTTAGGGTAGAGGTGCACGTGCACCCATTAAGTTCGGAAAAAGTTCTATATATGTACATATATATACCTTAAGACACTTATATATATTACATGTGCACCCTAATCAATATCATTACACTTTAAGTGCGTTGGTTCTAGCTAATGTTTCCCACAAACGCGATCCAGGTTCGATTCTAGTGGTAGCATTACTTTTGCTATTTTTTGCTTTTATTATTTTTAACAACAAAAATAGGCAGTAGGGAGTTGAACCCATGACATGTTGTTTAGAGAATGTACCTTATTCCACTGGGCTACTACAATAATTTACTGTTATTGAGTTAAGGCTTATTTATTAGCATAAAACCCATATTTTGCCTATGTATTTGTATTTTTGTCATTGCTTAAGTATCTATTGACCAGTCAGTCAGACACAACATTATCCCTCATTTGTCATTGAAAGATTCTCGAGGCTTATGTAAAGATAATGGTGCATCCGCATTCTTTAAATCCTGGGTTCACCTCTGATCATGACCGTGTGGGGCAATATTTCTTAATGTATTGTGTTGTGTTGAGTCATATTTTTATGTATCGTATCGTGTCGTGTGGAGACATACTTTATGTATCGTGCCATGTGAGGCAATACATCTTAGCAGTTTAATTTTGGTTAATTAGTTTGAAAAATGTTTTACAATATGAGATAAAAAATTTATGCATTCAAAAGTGCTTATGAAGAATACTATTTTACGCCAACGAAAAGAAAAGAAAACACATAGCATGTTTGTAACTTTATTTTATTCTATTTCCTTTATTGGATCACTCAATTGGTCTCACTGTGTATTTCATCTTTCTTAACCAAACTTATTTTTCTTTACTCTTTATTTAGTTTCACTATGCATTAAAGGCAAAATGCTTCGATGGACCCCTGTACTATGTTGGTTTTGTAAGTTGGACACTTCTACTTACATGTTTGTCATGTAGACCCCTGAACCCACTAAAAAATTATATTTTAAACACTTTTTGGGTGAGTGTAACACACTCTCCCACGTCAGCTGCCACATCAGCTGCCATGTGTGCCACGTCATCTTTCACGTTATTTTTATATATATAAAATATTAAATATTAAAATAAATAAACCCCCTTTCTTTCTCTTCCCCTTTTTCTTTCTATTCCAATTCTTTCTTGCCTTCTCTATTAGCAAAATAACCTTCTGGACCCCTGTACTATGTCGGTTTTGTAAGTTAGACACTTCTACTTATATGTTTGTCATCTGGACCCTTGAACCTATTAAAAAGAAATATGTTGCACCCTTTAATCGTTGACCTTGCCTATGTGGCATTGAAATAGTGACTTGGACAAAGAGAGTGTAGCCACTCGCCTAGGGGTGCGAGTGGGGGTCAATTTTTGGCCAATTTTACATTAAAATAATTTTTTAAAAAATAAAAATAATATTAAAGTTAAAAAAAATAAAAATAGTCCTTTTTTCCCTCCATATTTTTTAATTTTATTTTATTTTAAAATTTAAAAATATTTTTGAAAATTTAAAAATATTTTAAAAATTTAAAAAAATAAAAATATATTTTTTCCCTCCCCACCCCAGCCCTTCCCCACCCCTACCCCAACCCCAGCCCCCCACCCCACCCCAACACCCGTCCAACCCTTCCCCACCCCCACCCTAACCCGTCTCCACCCCCATTTCACCCCGCCCTAGTCCCTTCCAGCCCCTCCACCCTACCCCAGCCCTGTCCCCACCCCCAACACCTCACTAGCCCCACCCCACCTCACTCTCTGCCCCCACACCTCTCCCATCCCTATCCCCACCCTACCCCTAGCCCCTTCTAGCCCCCACACCCTACCCAACACTCTTTTAGCCCCCTCTCCCTCTCCCCACCACCACCTTTACTTTTTATTTTTTATTTTAATTTTATCTCAATTCAATTCTTTTCATTTTTTCTTGAAAAAAAATTTAAATTTGAAATCTTTTTTTTTCGGGGATTAAAATTTAAATTTGAATTGAAAGTGAGTGATAGTGAATCTTGAAAAAGATTAGTGAATTTCGCTTTAAAAAAATTAAAATTTTTTAGAATTTTGTAAAGATATTCAAAATTTAAAATAAAATTTTTATCATGTTTATATATATGAATTTATAGTTAAAAATTTAAATTAGTTGGAGAAGAATTTTAATTATTTGGAATGAATTTGATAATTAATTTGTGAGCAAAAATAAAAACATGATTATTCAAAATTATCTACATTTATAAAATTTTCTAATTTAATTAAATTAATTTTAATATTTAATTTATTATTTAGCATTTTAAAAATGACTTGGAATTTAATGTAATACTTTTTTTAATTTTTTATTTTTTAAATGACGTGGCAGCTGACATGGTGAGAGTGTTACACTCACCAAAAAAGGATTTAAAATGTTGCTTTTTAGTGGGTCCAGGGGTCCAGATGACAAACATGTAAGTAGAAGTATCCAACTTACAAAACCGACATAGTACAAGCGTCTAGAAGGTCATTTTGCCTTCTCTATTTCTTCTTCTTCTTCTTTTTCTTACTCTTCCTCCTCTTTTTCTCATTTTTCTTTTCCTTTATCATCTTATCTTCTTATTCTTCTTGTTCTACAGAAAAATTAAAAAGTGAGGAGCGAAAAATTTAAGAAGTATGAAAAGAAGGGATTTTTGAAGATTTTTTTGATTTGGGTGATTCAAGAAACTTGAAATTCAATGTAAAGACTCAATTTTTATGCTTTCTTTAGACATTTTGTGATTTGGATTATTCAAGAAAGTTTGAAGTTCTTGAAATTCAATGTAAAAACTCTAATTTTTATGGATTTTTTGTGATTTGGGTAATTCAAGAAAGTTGAAAATTCTTAATATTCAAAGTAAAGACTCAATTTTTATTTTTCTTGGAATTTCTTGTGATTTGGGTATTTCAAGGTGAATATTTTCTTTGTTTTTTGGAGATATTTTGTGAATTGATTAAAATTCAAGAATGGAGGTTTCTTTGTTGTTAGGCTGCTGCTGCTGCTATCAATGGAAAGGGAGGGTTGAGAAATCATAGGGCAAACAGAGAGGGAAATCACCCTCCATGAAAACCCTATTTTTTTCTCTCTTCTGTTGGCCTCATTCTGGGCTGAAATGATACTCATTTTTTGAGTAATAGAACTGGTGGGGCTGGGGGATGGGAAAGGGGAGAGAGGGCTGGGGAAATGATGGGGAGTGGGGGAGCGGGGAGAAGGCTGGGGTTTGAGAGAATGGGGGTGCTGGACGGGACTGTGAGGGTAGGGAGGGGCTGGGGTGGGTGGGGAAGGTTTTTTTTTTAAAAAAATATTTATTATTTTTAAAAATATTTTTTAAATTAAAAAAGATATAGGAAAAAAAGGCCTTTTTTATTTTTTAAAATTTTACTATTATTTTAAATTTTTAAAATTATTTTAATATAAAATTGGTCAAAAATTGACCCCCACTCGCACCCTAGGCGAGTGTAATCACTCTCCTTGTCCTAGTCAGCATTTTAATGCCACATAGGCAAAGTTAATGGTCAAAGGGTTTGAAATATAATTTTTAGTGGGTTCCGGGGTCCAGATGACAAACATGTAAGTAGAAGTGTCCAACATACAAAACCGATCTAGTACAAGGGTCTAGAAGAGCATTTTGCCTGCATTAAACCATACTACAGTCTGCTTTGAGGGCTATATAGGTTATAGCCTTATAGTATAACAGTCATTGCACAAATATATACTATGTTATTCATCAAGCGGAGCCTGCCAATAATACTGAGGTTATACATATATATATATATATATAAAGAATATATACATTTACACTATATATATATATATATATATATAATTACTTTATGCTACAAAACTAAATACACATTTATCAATATTGAATATGAATTTAAACTATACGTAATTACTCAAATACACCTTAATTATAAACGGCAGGACCAATCATCCAAAAGTTGCTGGTTCTATCAAGAATTAGAATCTCCAAATTAAAGGTGTTTTTTTCTCAATAAGTGGTGCGGATTATATATAAAAGGTGGTTCAGAATATTTACTTTTGATCCACCTTTTATTTTTCTATTAAACACGGCGCATATTGAAGCATGTACTATGGAGAAAAAACCATAGAAGAAGAAAAGCAAATTAAGAGCATGCAAATATTCTCTAATTAACCACACATAAACTGCTATGGAGTCTGAATAATAGTATGAAATCTTGGGAAATCAAGATGCGAACTAATCAACAATATGACAACAATAAATATAATGGAATTGGGAAGTGACGTTAGCTAAGACGAAAAGAATTACTATGCCCTTAAACATTATGAATATAAAATTTAAAAGGGATAAAACAACTTACACTTAGTTTAATAATATTTGTAAATATAATTATTTACATTATTTAGTATATCATGTTACTACCTTAAGTATAGCAAGTATACTTAAATAAACAACCAATGTGGAAAGGCAAAAAGCTTATGTCCAACTCTAGATAATCATATATTGGGGAAATACTCATTGAGAAATCAGAAGAGAAAATGAAGGTTTGACCTACTGACGTCTTCGATTGACAATACAATTTTATTAGCGCAATTTCTGCAACCTATAAGCTACATATCGCACATAATATATGCGGTTTTTATCGTGGACTCTTCTTTTGACTGACTAATGTCTATGATTGACAACACAATATTATATGAAACATTCTGCAACCTATAAGCTACATAGTGCACATAATATATGCACTTCCTATTGTGAACTCCTCTTTTGACCGACTGACGTCTTCGATTGACAACACAATTTTACAAGCATAATTTCAACAACCTATAAGCTGCATAGTGCACATAATAGACATCTTTGATTGACAACACAACTTTATATGACACAATCTACAACCTGCTACATAATGTAGATAATCTATGCGCTTTCTCCTGTGGACTCCTATTTTGACTGGCTGCCATTTTTGATTGACAACATAATTTTATTAGCGCAATTTCGGCAACCTACAAGCTACATAGAGCACATAATATATGCTCTTTCTACTATAGACTCTTTTTTTTACTGACTGACATCTTTGATTGATAACAAAACTTTATATAACACTTTCTACAACCTACAAGCTACAATGCACATAACATATGCACTTTCTACCTTGGAATCCTCTTTTGACTGACTGGCGTCTTTGATTGACCACAAAACTTTATTAGCGTAATTTGTGTGAACTTCATACCTTTGTTTTTTTGTGTTATAAATAACACATTACAAATATAAGGAAAAACATTACATCTTACAATATATTATGCAAAGCTCCAATAAAAAGTTGGTTAGATAAAAGAAAAATAAAAATTGAGGGAATTTCAAAGAACCTTACAAAAGTATTTGATTGTTAACTGATTTCTCAGGAAAAAAATGGTATGGTCGTATTCGCCCATTAGAAAATAAATCTGTTTCTATTTATCATGATGTAAAAATTGGTGGACACATCATTTTCAGAGAAATATACTACTTTAAAGTTGAAGATTTTACTATTTGGAGAGAAACACTTCAGTGAACTCAACTATATTCTAAATGGTGTGATTACGAGGAGTTATGTCGATGGCATGGTTTGATTGTTCCATAGGCATTGTCTGAGACATTTAAGATATGTAAGTTCAGAGATGAAGCACAAGTTATCGAGCACTTGAATAAGGAAATATTACAAATAAAAAAAAACATTAGAAATTTTCAGACATTAGATGATCTTATCTATCCAGGAGCAGATGAAGAGTAGCACTGAAAATTACTTGAAGACCAGAGACTATATCGAGATTCTATCTATCCGATATATCCAATTATTAACGAATGTATAAGCCTTCCAAAAAAAAATTATCCAAACATTAGATTTTGAAGGGTCATATTATTGTATATATCAACTGAGTTTATCTTAGCTAACATAATAAACTAGTTCAAATTGGTGTTTAGATCATAGTGACAAAGAAAAAGTTGATGTAGTCCCTAAAACTGATGAAGAAGGTATGTAATTTTTTTTTTTAGAGAAAATACCTAATTACCCTTCTGAAATATACCCAAAAAGGCTATGACACAACTTAACTTAAAGGGAGTCCTATTACCCCCCTGAACTAATTAAAAGTGTAATTTTGACACCCTTAGTGCCTATGTGGTGCCTACATGGCACACACGTGTGCCTACGTGGACACTTTAGTGTGTTGTGCCATTTATATGCTACGTAGGCACCACGTAGGCACTGAGGGTATCAAAAATACACTTTTCATTAGTTCGGAGGGGGGAAGGGTAATATAACCCCCTTTAAGTTGAGGTGGTTATAACCTTTTGGGGTATAGTTCAGAGAGGTAATTGGGTATTATCTCAATTTCATATATTGTATGTTATGTTGCTGAAACATCCTGGTTTCTGAACCTTAGAAAATTTTCTAGAATTCTGATCTCTGGACCCAATACAACTCGAGGGTATGAGCTGTATGTTAGGGTACAAATGGTATGGTCCAGTCGTATGCTAACCAGTGTCGGTAAATAGGATGGATTTTGGTTACTGGAATAGATACGGCTTAGGGTACGAGTCGTATTAGTGATTACAGATTATTTGGCTTCTTAACTTAATCTTATACTTGGTTACTTAGGTTTGATCTGAGTATGAGTGGCTCACCGTGATCCGTAAGCTAGGGTATGAGTCGTACCCAAAACTCGTATGATGGATAGTGTCTAAATCTATCTCGAGTTTAAATCTGCCAATAATATGAAGGAATGGTATAGATCGTATGCTTTGGATACGACTTGGTTGGATAAGTCATATGTTGGATAGTGTTTGATCCAAAGGTTGAGGCTAGGATACGAGTGGAGGGTACCACTCGTATTAGAAGGGTACAACTCATGAGGGTCAGTCGTATCATTATGACTGGATTTTGTTCAACTTAAGTGGGGGTATTCTGGATATTTATCCACTTATCCTAATAAGTTACCGTGACTTTTAACCTACTTGGAAGGTTATTTACCCTATTATTCCATTCATTAACACTTAGAAACTCTTCTAAACACTCTATAATTCTCTCAAAAGTTTTTGGGCAAGGAAAGCTAGGGTTTCAATCAATTTAGAGCTTGTCTTGGTGATTTCTTAACATCATCATATTGGTTTAAGGCATGTTCTCTTCCTTCATTGTTAATTATAACTAGAATCATGATTTTTATGAATGTTTTCATGACTTCATTGATTATATGATTTTGGTTTTCAAATATGAATTAAGGGTTTTGATATTAAATGGTTGATTATGGTTTTCCATGGTTTAATTTATTTTTTATGTGCATTAATGGTGGTTTTGAATAATTGGATTGCATGGTAATGATTTAATGGTAATTGAAATTAGTTCTGGTCATATTATGCCCCCAATGTGTTTGATAAAATGCTTATAAAGATAAGTTCACTTCATTGACTACTTTTAATGGAACTCTTGCTTCTTTCAAAAGTTGGTAAAGAAATTATGCATAGTTTAAATGGCTTGGAATGGTAAATGGCTAATGGTTATGCTTGTGGGACACATGGAATCCCCCAAGTGGTTTAATATGGTAAATAAAAGGGCACTTAAAATTTCCTTTAATTCTATGCATGGTTGGCTATGGATAATACTTGTAAGTAAGGATTGGTATGATGATACCAATAATAATGGCCTTGGTTAATAATTGGTTATTTGAAAATTGATTTTAATTGAGCAATAATGGAGGGATGTGTAGTAAACCCATGCAAGGAGGAGGTACCGGGGGGACCAAAACTGAACACTCATATTTTCCAATATGAGGTTGGTATTGGTGACCGTGTGTATGATGTAACATTATATTTTGGGGATGAACTAGTTATCCCAGGTTTTCTTTCCTGGTCGTGTGACTACTCGTACTAGGGCCCTTTTAGCAAGGGAAGCTAAACCCATATCGCTCGTGGGTGGTTTAGGACGGCAAAGCTACATAATCCAGGTAAAGGTTTTAAAGACATGCTAAACCTGGTCCCCTTTCCCAATATGGTTATATATATATATATATATATATATGTATAATTGTGTGCATATGGATGGTTTTACTTGGTTTTATAAATGACATTATTTTATCGTTATCCTGAGATCATGCTAGCGTTCACCCGCTAACCAGTCTATTGGCGACTGTATACCCATGATATGCAGGAATCGATCATTCCACTCCTCTTATATAGTGATTGACTCAGGGATAATATTTAGACTGAAGTAGTGAGCTTCCATCCTTTCGAAAGGCTCTATTTCATGTTATGAATATTTCTAGCTACTTTGATTTTATTTTGGATCTTGGTTTTGGCTATGATTGGGGGCATGTCCCAACTAAATTTTATTACTCTTTTGATTGGGTTGGAATGGGCGGGATTGGTATTGATGTTAGCCTTGGCATTGGAATAAGCTGGAAGGCTGACACCATTGGACATAATTTCTCAATGTTCTATTATATTTCATTTCAGGATTAATTATATTATGTTTTGGAATATCTTTGGTTATGGCCTGGTTTATGGCCCTTGTTTTGGTATGGTTTGGTATGGTTGAATTATTGGTATGTTATGGTTGGACTCGATTGGATTGGTTATGGTTGTGATCTTATCCCAGAGTCTTTATGTGAGTTGTTGTACTACCTTGCTACATGCTTAAAATTAAGCCAACTCAAGGCAGGCGGCTGGATGTTGGGTTGGGTAACAGGGGTGGTCCCCGGTCCCGGTTGGACTTGGAACGTCCATTACAAAAAGGTCCCCGATCGATTGCATCAGTTGCTGTAACGCCCTAAATCTGGTACCTGGAATGCTACACGTTGTTCAAGACCCCAAAGGACCACAAACTAACCCATAACTGATATCTGTAACTGGGCACTACATAATATACTGTATAAATGTGGAAAAAGGTTGAAAGGCCATAAGGTTCAAATATCTGATAAAATATAATATCTGGAAATACGGTATATCAATACCAAAATAAGACTAAAATAACTATCTAAACATGCTATAGTCTTGAAGCTTCTAAATTGTCTAAAAACTATGGAGCTGATGGGACTTGTCCCCAACTAACTCTAGACTACTGAAATAATAAAGTAATAAAATAATCATGCTATCCTCGAATGATGAGGACTCACTGCTAGTCTGGATGCTGAACATCTGATCTACTAAGGATGCTTTGGAGCTCATGCTTCTGAACCTATGGCATAGAAACACCATAGTGCAAATGCATCAGTACGGTTGAATGTACTGGTATGCAAGTGAGGTAGGCTGAAGTAAAGGGTTTATATGCATGAACGATACTAACTGACTGAATAGCATGAACGTGAAAATACATGGATGAATATGTGAACTGTAATTGAGATCATGGCATCACTGAATCTAAATACTTATAACATAAGTTTCATATAACTGATATACTATTATCTGAATGACTGTGTCTGACAGTCCTGTTTCTGATGGAACTAGATGAGTTCCATACTAAACTGGGTGACTGTATCTGACAGTCCTGAATTTTGTAGAACTATCTGAGTTCTATTTCAGAGACTGGGACTGAGACTGTAACTGTGGGAAATAGTTATCTAACCGACATACCCTAAATAAGATAATATAATTGAGTTGGAGTCCAATTTGTAACCCCAATTGGAAGGATGTCAATACCGCGCCACTAGTAAGGACAAGCTATGAGTAATCCCTCATCTAACAGGTACTCTAAGGAGAATGGTGGGACCCTCATCTAACAGGTTAAGTAACCTTATCAACCCTTATCTAACAGGTTAGATGTCTCAACGTACGCTAGCTACATAGTTCTGGAGTACAAGGATTGCTTCTAAGAATCACACCCTCTACTCACAGGTGAGTTCCTACCCTTGGGCTCACTCGGTGCTGAATCCTACTCCCATCTGATTAGACACTGAATTAATTTTTACTGAACTAACTGGACTGAGTTCACTGAGTTCCATTGACTGACGGAATATTACTGAGATTTGATAACTGACTGAGATTACTGAGTTTTCTTGAGTCATGAGACTGACTGAATTCTACTGAACATGGCATGACTGAGAGTATCTTAAAAACTGACATTGACTCTAGGCACACAGCTAAATTATCGGGTACAAGTACCCTTAGGAATCGATAGCATAAAACTGACAAGACACGAAACTTCCTGGACTCACGACCATAATCAACAATCCAAAATACAATCATTAGGGAATTTCATGAGGCACTTGATTATCATGGTTTGGTACATGAATAGGAATGCATATAAACATGTCATAATTTCATAGGGCTAATCTCATGAACAATCCATCAAACAATTTCAATGCATAACAATAACATGGAAATCATTTTGAACATAAGGGTAAAGCATGGGTTCATCAATTTGGTCATAATTGAGTACTAAAGCATGATTCTCATTCTCTTGGCCATTTTATCAAACACATTGCATGCACAACCTTAGGCTTAGGTATATACACTAGTTCATGCATCATGGTTAATTTAATCAACTCAATTTAAAAGTTTCTAACCCACATACTAGCATAATTTCATGAAAAGTACATAAAGACTCTAACTTAGGATTCATACAACCACATAAACATAATTAAAATCAACTCACCACAAGGAAATCACAATTCATGAGTTTAAAATGGGATTCTTGAGCTTCATGGGTGAAAGAAACCCATGAATCAATACATTGCATACCTAGGTGGATAAGTTCTTAAAGGTTGGTGGAGGAAATCTTGAATTCTTGACTTGGGATTAAACACCTCAGATTTCTTATTCTTGGGGATTGCTCTTTGAGAGAAACCCTTATTTGGTGTTGTGGATGAATAATGAAGTTATGAGCTCTGGTCTGGTATAATTAGGGGTTAAAACAGGTGGAAAAAGACCCAAATAAACTTTTAAAAATGGCTTAAAATCGCTGATCAGAATTGGCAATGATTTGGGCGACCGTTTATCGCTGGCTCGACGGTCCATCGGTCCATCCCGTCGTACTTGGCCAGAACCTAAAATTTTTGCCTTGTCTGTGATGGTTTGGTCGATGGTCCATTGGTACTGACCATCGCACTTGGCCAGAATACAAGTTCACTGCCTTAGTCACGATGCCTTGGGCGATGGTCCATCGCTAGCTCAACGGTCCATCGGCTTGACTATCTTTTCTGGGTAATTTCGATAGTTCTCTGTAAAATGTCCATAACTTTTTACTCTGATACCGGATTTGGATGAAATTCATATTTTTAGAAAGATAATTCAATTTCCCACATGATAAAAAGTCAAAATTAAGGAATTCTACCTGATTTAAAAATAAATCATTTAGGAAGTCATCACTAACTCTTTTGGAGACTAGATTTGATTTAAAGAAAGTTTGGGGTATTACAATGTCTCCCCCGTGGGAACATTCATCCTCGAATGGGACTGATTAGACTAGGAAAGCTGATAGACTTATCTTACTTAAGGGACGTGAATATTTGAACATGTCTATATGACTGGAACTTCTGATATACTAAAATTTCATACTGAATTTCCATGTATGATGTATGGATATGTGATGGATAGTCTTCATGAATGCATGATTGAAATTACTGAGAAGATGAGTTTCTCCTGATGAGAATGCATATCTGATGCATGAATACGTGACTGACATGATATATGAAAATATGGCTAGATATGCAAGGATATTTGATACCAAGTTTATAACTGAAATCTAAACATGAAACTGAATAAGTTTAAGGAAAGCTATTACCTTGGGCTGAGTATGAGTTTGCGGAGAAGAGGTGAGGATACTTGGTCCACATCTCTGCTTCTTCTTCCTAAGTATCTCTCTCAATGGACTGATTTTTCCAAAGAATTTTGACTAGAAGGACTTCTTTGTTTCTCAGTCTATGAGTCTGGTAGTCAAGAACTTCAACTGGGATCTCTTCGAAAGAAAGGTTGTTCTGAATGTCTAAGCCCTCTACCGGGACTACAACTACTGGGTCACCTATGCACTTCTTTAGAAAGGAGACATGGAACACTAGATGAACTAAGGCTAGATCTTAAGGAAATTCAAGCTCATAAGCTACCTTGCCGAAATGACTGAGAATTTTGAAGGGACCAACATATTGGGGCCTGAGCTTTCCCTTCTTGCCAAACCATTTCACTTCCTTCATGGGAGAGATTTTCAAGTACACATAATCACCAATCTCGAACTCGATATCCTTTCTGTGCACATCTACGTATGATTTCTGTCAGCTCTAAGCTATCTTGACTCGTTCTCTGATCAACCAAACTTTCTCTAAGGTGTTGAATACCAAGTCAGGCCCTACTATTGTGACCTCACCCACTTCGAACCAACCGATTAGAGATCTACACTTCCTACTATAGAGAGCTTTAAAGGGATCCATCTGAATACTGGAATGATAGCTGTTGTTGTATGGAAACTCAATCAACGGCAAGTGGTCATCCCAATCCCCTTGAAATCAATTGCAGACACCCTTAGCATATCTTCCAAGGTTTGAATGGTCCTTTCTGCTTGAATATCTATCTGAGAATGAAAGGCTGTACTGAGGTGAACTTGGGTACCAAGGCCCTTTTGGAACACTTTCCAAAAATAAGAGGTGAACTGGGTACCTCTATCTAAAATAATAAACAACGGAACACCGTGCAATCTAACCAACTCCCTAATATAGAGTCTGGCGTAATCCTCGGCTGAATAAGAGGTATGGATTGAAAGAAAATGAGCTAATTTGGTCATCCTATCCATAATGACCCAAACTAAATCATGCTGACAATAAGTACGAGGCAAACCCATCACAAATTCCATGTTCACTTCTTTCCATTTTCCAAGTAGGAATACTGAATTCCTGAATGAACCCACTAGGCTTCTAATGCTCTATCTTAACCTGCTGATATGTAGAGCACTTAGCCACAAACTTTGCAATATCTCTCTTCATCCCACTCAACTAATAGATCTCCCATAAGTCACAGTACATCTTAGTGGCCCCTGGATGAATAGAGTAGCGTGCACCATGCACTCCTGTAAGAATTAGTTACCTCAAGTCATCTACACTTGGAATACACAGACGATCCTGACAACGGAGAACACCATCTTCCCCTTGGGAGAAAACCTCTACCTTCTGATCTCTAATCGACTCTTTCAACTTAACAAGACTGGGATCTCTATCATGCTTTTCTTTTACCTCAAAAACTAGAGATGATTCAGAACTACTCTGAACCCATATACTTTCTTCTGCTGAGTCGACTAAGCGGACATCTAGTTGGGCAAGATGATGGACTTCCTGATCTAACTTCTTCTTACTGTCCTCAACATGAGCAACACTACCCATAGACAGTCTACTGAGAGCGTCATCCACTACATTAGCCTTGCCCAGATGATAAAGAACACTCATGTCGTAATCTTTCAAGAGCTCTACCAACCTTCTCTGATGGAGGTTAAGACCTTTCTCAGAGAATACATACTGAAGGCTCTTGTGATCTATGAATACATCTCCATGAATGCCGTACAAGTAATGCCTCTAAATCTTTAAGGCAAAAACTACGGCTGTTAACTCAAGATCATGAGTCGAATAATCTTCTTATGGGGCTTAGGTTTTCTGGAGTAGGATATAACCTTACCATGCTACATGAGGACACAATCCAAACCTACTTTGGATGCATCACAGTACACTATGAATCCATCTGAACTGTCTGGAAGAGTCAAAAGTAGAGCTGAGGTGAGTCGAGTCTTCAACTTCTAAAAACTCTTTTCATATGAATCTGACCACTAAAACTGAACTTTCTTCTGAGTCAATTTGGACATAGGGGATGCAATAGATGAAAATACTTCAACAAACCGATGGTAATAGCCAGTCAAATCTAAGAAACTCCTAATATCTAATGGAGACATGGGTCTAGGTTAGTTTCTCACTACTTTGGTCTTTTGAGGATCAAATCTAATGCCATCATCGGAGACGATATGACCAAGGAATGCTACAACCTTAGCCAAAATTTGTACTTACTGAATTTGGGAAACAACTGATGATTTCTGAGAATTTATAATACTATTCTGAGATGGTCTACATGATCATGCTTACTGTGGGAATAAACAAGAATGTCATCTATGAAAACTATGATAATATGTCCAACTACTACTTGAAAACACGGTTCATCAAGTCCATGAAGGCTGCTGGGGTATTGGTAAGACCAAAGTACATAACTAAGAATTCGAAGTGACCATACCGAGTATGGAAAGATATTTTCAAAAGATCACATTCTCTGACCCTGAGCTGAAGATAGCCTGATATGAGGTCTATCTTAGAAAAATAACTGGCACCCTAAAGTTGATCGAACAATTCATCGATTCTGGGAAGTGGATACTTGTTCTTGATTGTGGCTTTATTGAGCTGATGGTAGTCTATACATATTCTGATAGAACCGTCTTTCTTGCACATGAATAGGACTAGTCCACCTATGAGGATACACTGGGTCTAATGAAACCCTTATCTAGGAGATCCTTCAACTGATGTTTCAATTCCTTGATTTCTACAGGTGCCATTCTATATGGCGGAATAAATATGGGCTAAGTATCTGGAAGAAGGTCTATGCCAAAGTCTATTTCCCTTTTTGGAGGAATTCTAGGAAGATCTTTGAGAAAGATATCAGAATATTCATTCACTACTAGGACTGATCTGAGATTGGGAGTTTCAAAACTAGAGTCCTTAAATCGAACAAGATGATAGACATATCCCTTAGATATCATCTTCTATGCCCGAAGGTAGGAAATAATCTGACCTTTGAAAACTGAAGTACTACCCTTCCACTCTAGGATGGGTTCATTCAGGAACCAAAACTGGACAACTCTATTTCTGCAGTCGAATATGGCATAGCAGGAATAAATCCAATCCATGCCGAGAATGACATCAAAATCAGTCATTTCTAATTCGACTAAGTCTGCTAAAGTAACTTTCTAAGATACCATAACCAAATAGTTTTTGTATACCCATCGAGCTATGTTAGTTTTACCCACTGGGATAGAGACTGAGAAGGGCTCTGCTAGAATTTTAGACTGACTCTGAAATCAACTGCTATATAGGAAGTAACAAAAGACAAAGAAGCTCCTGGATCTAGCAAAGCATAAATATGCACATTAAAGATCTGTAACATACCAGTTACCACATCAGGAGAATTTTCCTGATCCTGTCGGGACTGAAAAACATAGTCTTTTTGGGCGTTGCCCACTGGTAGCACTGGAAGAGGCACCCTGCTGATTCAGGCGATCAGACTGAGCTGGAGGGCGATTACATTGACCCTGAGGACCTGCCTTGGGATAATCTATGGCTCTATGGACATCCAATGAAAACATCACTGCCAACTCTACAAGTACCTTGATGGTGCTTGCCACATATTTGACAAAGAGGATAGGTTCGGGCACGACTAACACTACCCTGAGACTTAGATCCTGGCACCCTATGTCTGTTGCTGTCTTTGAATTTTAGCAATGGAGCACTGGCTGAGGAAAGAGCTGGAACAGATGACTTTGGGCAAAACTCAGAACGACTACCACCCTCTAACTTAGGCTGAGTAAAGTTGAAACTACCTGTCCTTACTCTCTTATTTTGCTTCTCTATCATCTTAATCTTTCACTCTTCTATCTGTTGAGCATGGATCATAAGCCTGGCTATGTCTATCTCACTAATTAATATTGTAGATTTGCACTCATTGACCACACTATCATTCACCCCGAAAATAAACTTACTCATTTTAGCCTTGCTGTCTGCCACTATATGAGGAACATATCCAACTAATTGAGTAAACTCAAGAGAATACTCTTTCACTATCATGTTGCCCTGACTGAGGTTGATAAACTCTAAAACCTTAGCTTCTCTTATCTCTAGGGGAAAGAACCTATTTAGAAATGTAATGGAAAACTCCTCCCACTCAATAAGCCCTGCATCTTTGGCCCTCTCTGCCTTTCATTGCTTGAATCATATGTGACCCACATCCTGCAACTGATATGCAGCTAGCTTAGTACTCTCACTAGCAGTAACTCCCATGATAGTCATAATATTTTAAACCTGATCAAGGAATTCCTGAGGGTCCTCGTCTAATTTTGACCTAAAAAAGGATAGAGAATTCATTCGAGTGAAGTCTCGAATAATGGCTGTAGCAGTATTGGCCACTGGGATGGCCGAAATAGTAGCTGGTCATTCATTTTGAGCAGCAACTGAGTTAGCAAGAGTAAGGAATGTAACTCTAAACTCTGCATGAGAGACATGTTTGTCTAAGGGATCTTCTTGGACGGGCTAAGGAGCTGACTGATTTTTATTTCTTCTCTTAGAAGGCATGTTCTGTAGAAGAAAAGGAGAAACAAATTAGACTAAGATTTAAACTTGAGCTCATGCTCACTGGCATGACATGAATACTTAAAGAATGGAAACTGTTCCTAAAATATCTTATAGCCTTCTGTACATAAATGTGGCTCGCAACACACCTATGCATAAAACTTTACTAGATCTAGCTTTCAGACTTCCTAGGACACTATTGAACCTTAGGCTTTGATACCAAGTTTGCAACGCCTCGAATCTAGTACCTGGAATGCTACATGGTGCTCATGACCCAGAAGGACCACAAGCTAACCCATGACTGATATCTATAACTGGGCACTACATAATATACTATATAAATGGAAAAAGGGATGAAAGGCCATAAGGTTTAAATATCTGATAAAACATAATATCTGGAAATATGGTATATCAATACCAAAATAAAAATAAACTAACTGTCTAAACATGCTATAGTTTGAAATCCTCTAAACTGTCTAAAAATTGTAGAGTTGATGGGATATCCCCAACTAACTCTGGACTACTAAAATAATAAAGTAATAAAATAATCATGCTATTCTCGAATGATGAGGACTCACTGATAGTCTGGCTTCTGAACGTCTGATCTACTAAGGATGCTCTGGAGCTCGTACTTCTGAACCTATGGTATAGAAACACCATAGTGCAAATGCATCAGTACGATTAAATATACTGGTATGCAAGTAAGGTAGGCTAAATGTAAAGGGTTTATATGCATGAACGATACTAACTGACTTAATAACATGAATGCGAGAATACATGCATGAATATGTCAACTGTTACCGAGATCATGACATTACTGAATCTAAATACTAATAACATAAGTTTTGTATAACTGATAAACTATTATTTGAATGACTGTGTCTGATAGTCCTATTTCTGATGGAACTAGATGAGTTTTGTACTGAACTGGGTGACTGTATCCGATAGTCCTAAATTCTGTAGAACTATCAGATTTCTATTACTGAGACTGAGACTAATACTGTAACTGTAGGAAGTAGTCATCTAACTAAAATTCCCCAAATGAGATAATATAATTGAGTTGGGGTCCAATCTATAACCCCAATTGGAAGGGTGTCAATACCGCGCCACTAGTAAGGACAAACTATGAGTAATCTCTCATCTAACAGGTACTCTAAGAAGAATGGTGGGCCCTCATCTAACAGGTTATGTCACCTCATCAACCCTTATCTAACAGGTTAGATGTCTCAACCTACGCTGGCTATGTAGTTCTGGAGCACAAGGATTGCTTTTAAGAATCACACCCTTTACTCATAGGTGAGTTCCCATCCTTGGGCTCACTCGGTGTTGAATCATACTCCTATCTGATTAGATACTGAATTAATTTTTACTGAATTAACTGGACTAAGTTCACTAAGTTCCATTGACTGACGGAATATTACTGAGATCTGATAACTGACTGAGATTACTGAGTTTTCCTGAGTCATGAGACTGACAGAATTCTACTGAACATGGCTTGACTGAGAGTATCTTGAAAAATGACACTGGCTCTAGGCACACAACTACATTGTTGGGTACAAGTATCCGCAGGACTCGATAGTATAAAACTGATAAGACATGACACTTCCTGGACTCACGACCATAATCAATAATTCAAAATACAATCATTGGGAAATTTCATGAGGCACTTGATTATCATGGTTTGGTACATGAATAGGAATGCATATAAACATGTCATAATTTCATAGGGCTAATCTCATGAACAATCCATCAAAGAATTTCAATGCATAACAATAACATGAAAGTCATTTTGAACATAAGGGTAAGGAATGGGTTCATCAATTTGGTCATAATTGAGTCCTAAAGCATGATTCTTATTCTCTTGGACATTTTATCAAACACATTGCATGCACAACCTTAGGCTTATGCATATACACTAGTTCATACATCATGGTTACTTTAATCAACTCAATTTAAAAGTTTTCAACCTACATACTAGCATAATTTCATGAAAAGTACATAAAGACTCCAACTTGGGATTCATACAACCATATCAACATAATTAAAATCAACTCACCTCATGGAAATCGTAATTCATGTATTTAAAATGGGATTCTTGAGCTTCATGGGTGAAATAAACCCAAGAATCAACACTTTACATTCCTGGGTGGATAATTTCTTGAAGGTTGGTGGAGGAAAACTTGAATTCTTGACTTGGGATTAAACATCTAGGGTTTTTTGTTCTTCGAGATTGATCTTTGAGAGAAATTGTAATTTGGTGTTGTGGATGAATAATAAAGTTATGAGCTCTGGTCTGGTATAATTAGGGGTTAGAAAGGTGGAAAAAGATCCAAATACCCTTTAAAAATGGGTTAAAATCACTGATCAGAAGTGGCAATGGTTCATCACTAGATCGACAGTCTGTCGATCCATCTCGTCGTACTTGGCCAGAACCTGAACTTCCTGCCTCGTTTGCGATGGTTTGGTCGACGGTCCATCGTTAGATCGATGGTCCATCGGTCCTGACCATTACACTTGGCCAAAAGACGGGTTCACTGCCTTAGCACGATGGCTTAGGCAATTCTCTATCACTAGCTCGACAGTCCATCGGCCTGACCATCACTTATAGACAGTTCCTACAGTTCTCTGTAAAACGTCTATAATTTTTACTCCAATATCAGATTTGGACGAAATTGGTATCGTTGGGAAGCTAATTTAATTTTTCACATAATAAAAATTCAAAATTGGGGAATTCTATCTTATTTAAACATAAATAATTTAGGAAGTCATCACTAACTCTTCTGGAGACTAGATATGACTTAAAGAAAGTTCAGGGTATTACAGTGGCACTCTAGTGTTATAAAAAATTTAAACCTTCATCTTGTAATAAAACACTTACACCAATCATTAACATGAAAATAAGTAATACAATAATGTATAAAGCAATTCATAATAAGACATACAATTAATATCATCTCCTAGAAGTACTAGCACTATCAGAGACTAGATTTGACTTAAAGAAAGTTCGGGGTATTACAGTTGCACTCTGGTGTTATAAAAAATTTAAAACTTTATCTTGCAATAAAACTCTTACACCAATCATTAACATGAAAATATGTAATACAATAACATATAAAGCAATTCATAATAAGACATACAATTAATATCATCTCCTAGAAGTACTAGCACTATCAGAGATATTTTCTGCTCGATATGCATTAGCATTATGCTCTCTTGATGGACAATTGTGCTTATCATGTCCTGGTTGTTTGCAAGTAAAGAATTTTTGAGAGAGACTACTTTGTGAAACATCCATTTCATTGGAAATACATGTGTTTAAAATGACCTTTACTTTGCACAAGATTTTCTTATTTACAATCATGAAAAATGGAATTTCTGGCTAATAGTCCTTGTTGTTATACCCCATTTTAATACAGGTCAAAATCGAGGTACAACATATTAAAAACCTTTTAATTAAATTAAGGAAGTTTCCACCTAATTAATTCTACGGTGAATTAGGACACCTATTATAAACTATGAGATTATAAGAAAGTAAAGACTTCATTTAAGGTCTACTCAACTTAAGCTATTCTACGTAAGGTTTCTAATTATCCTAAAGGGAAGGGATTAGGCACCCTAAAGGATCCTCTAACTACGGTTGACCAACCAAACTTAGGTTAGATAAGGAAATCAAATGATGTGTTAAGAAAACTAAGGTATTAAAAATATACATCTTATTAAAATAAAAACATGCTAAATATTTATAAGGATTAAGAAAACTTCATAATGCCTTCGTTGTAAATTGAGGATTTACCCACTTTTTCAGAAATTATCAAAGATAATGCTAAAAAAATAATGCAACCTTATTGTTGTCAAGAAATAATTATTTCAAGTCATTTCTAATAAAGGATATACAAAGATTCTATTTAATAATGTAAATAAAAATCTAGGCTAAGAAAGAGGGATTAATTATGCTATATCAAGAAAATTATGTTTTCTTCATTGTTAAAAATAAGTTTGACTTTTTATAATATAGATATAAATAAAATAGAAAATTAGTATATACTAAGTGTCATAAAAAGCTCATGTTTTAAAAATGTAAATTTTTTGTTAATTGAAATCTTAAAAAAGCCTTGCGGAATCAAATTAGCAAAGTTATAATATTTCTTATTTAGAATCAATGAAAATGAAAGTGATCTACAATAACCAAAATAGTTAAAGCCAATTTTCAAGTTTAGCGATGATAAATTCTCTTACCGTGAAAACTATAGTCTTATCTATTTCAATATTACTAAATAGTGAGAAACTAACTTTGATTCTAAAGATAGGCTACTATTTTATATGAAAGAAACACAAAAGGACTCTAAAAACTCGGCCATTTATTCTAAAGGGACATGTTTTTACATACCAAAACTTAACCTTAACCATACAAATTAAATACCGAAACCTAATGATTATGCTAAGCTTAAAATATTAGGGGCTAGAAGGGAACAAATAAATTTGTTAAAATTATTTAAAGGAATTTCAAACAAACATAAATTTCAAATGAAAATGTGCAATAGTTTTTTAAAGAGATAACATGTATAATCACACAACAATAAAAAAAAATCTTAGGAAGGAAAGAGGCACTAGACTGCTAGATGAAGATACATGATAAAATTGAAGAAAATGTGTCTTTTAAGTTTTGAATGGAGAATTGGTGACATTGACCAACTTAAAGGGTCAAACATCATTTGAAAATTTGATCATGTTAATTATGGACCTGATTAATATTTTAAAAACTTTCTAATCTTTTCAAAAATACAAATCAACCCACACCCTTCTTCAATCCAAATCAACCAGTCTCTCTCTTCTCTCTCTCTCAAAAGCTTCTCTCAACTCTCTTCAACCAATAGTTCTAGAAAATTCTCCCTTCAATCCCCAATGATTTTAACCTCCAGCAAAAAATAATTGAGCGAGTTCCCTTTCAACTTTCAACCATCAATCGACGTAAAGACTTCTCTGATGATAAAAACTTTGAGTTCTTCGTCGTCCCGTTTCCTTTTTCACAGGTAAAAAAATTATGAAGAAATAAAGGAGTTTGAGCCAACTACTCTTCTATTATAGAAATATGGACTAAAAAAAACCCTAATTTCTGACATTTCTTTTTCTTATTGTCGTACTATTGATTCGAATTTATTGGTGATTTTTGTTCACAGTTGATGTTCTTAGTGTGTGTGTGTGTGTGTGATGTGTTGGTGTTGCTGGGTTGATTTGTTGTTTGTCTTGGTAAAAATGGTATTGCAACAGATGAAACATCTGATGTGACAGATGAAGACATCTGATGCAACAAATGGAAACATCAGATGCAATAGATTAAAGTCTAATGCAACTATTAAAAGTGATGCAACAGATGAACAATCTAACAGATAATTCATCTATTGCGACAGACGACTCTTCTGTTTGGAAGAAATCTAAACAATATTCATCCAACAGAAAACTCATCCATTGCAATAGGTCATTTATATGTTGCAACAGATAACATACCTAGTGTAACAGATTAGTGATCTATTTTTATGATTTTCAATGGATTACTCATCCGTTGCAACAGGTTGGTTATATGTTGCAACAGATAAACTACCTGAAGCAATAGATTAGTGATCTATTTTTATTATTTCCAATGATTTACTCATCCATTGCAATAGGTCGGTTATATGTTGCAACAGATAAATTATCAGGTGTAATAGATTAGTGATCTGTTTTTATTATTTCCAATGGTTTACCCATCCTTTGCAATAGATCGGTTATATGTTGCAACAGATAAACTACCTGGTGCAACAGATTAGTAACATGTTTTTATGATTTCCAATAGTTTACTCATCCTTGCAACCATTTGGTTATATGTTACAACAAATAAACTACCTGGTGGAACAAATTAGTGATCTATTTTTACTGTTTCCAATGGATTACTCGTCCTTGCAGAAGGTTGGTTATATATTGCAATAGATAAACAACCTGGTGCAACAGATTAGTGATCTATTTTTATGGTTTCCAACGGTTTACTCATCCGTTGCAATGGGTCAGTTATATGTTGCATCAGATAAAATATTTGGTGCAATAGATTAGTGATCTATTTTTATTATTTCTAATGGTTTACTCATTCGTTGCAACAGGTGGGTTATATATTGCAACATATAACATACCTGGTGCAACAAATGTGTAGTATGTTGGAACTGTTATTTTACCATTGTGCATGTTAGATTTACTATTATCCTTTTTAATGATGCATTAATCAATTATAATTTATTTTATGTTCCTGTTAATTTAAGATAATGTGGCACCCAAAATAAAAGAAACCAAATCAAGTCCAAGTGAAGGAACAAGTGCAGCAGCTCGACTACATCCACCACTCTATGAGGTTGATTTACAAGCCTTATCTCAATCAGGAGTAGAGATAGTCAACATAAGAAGAAGAAATATCTCAAAAGTTATGATCCAAATGCTAATAGCCCTTCCACCGAAGAGTTGGTCAAAACCTTCAGCATTGATCATTATCCTGTGAGAATACAGTGCGATAGTGCCACAGATTTAATGGGTGATTTTGTGGTTAAGTCGGCCATGGGAAAATCTTTCGACGCCTTCAGACAAATACTTCAAGAATAAAAATTGGATGCTTATTTCAGGAAAAGATACTTTGGGCAATATCTTGATTTGCCGGAGGACAACAATGCTTATTTTTAGATGAAAATGGTATACGATCTTCTTAACCGTAGGTTTATGTATGAAAACAAAGGCAAGATGGATGAGGTGCGGATAAATTATTGTGACATGCCTGTTTGTTTTGGTTGAAAGAAGTTTGCCATAGTTACCAGACTAAAATGTTATCCTCCTTCTCCTTCTCAAGTAATACCTACTTTGACCCAAAAAAAGCATCCCGTACATCCAAAAAAGGCAAAGACATGTAGAGTGATCGTAAGGACCTGGTGTCCATTATTGGTTTAAGCTTCAAAAACAAAAATGTGATAGAAGCGTTGAAATGTAAAGGACTCTCAAAGAAGAACAAACAATCATTGTGCTTGGTTTGGTTTGTACATAATATTCTTTGAGCGAGGGACGTTAACAACAACATAAGCCCCGATTTAATAAATCCCTCCGAGGATCTTGAGGCATTTGATAGCTATTCTTGGGGTTATGAAAGCTACAAAATGACTGTCCAATATTTGTTGACTCTATTAATGCCAAAGACAGTCAACTTATATGGCTTTCCATGGGCCATCATGGTAAATATTTCTTTTATCATGATATGATTCATTATTTTTTAATTTAATAATGCTTTTGATTTATTGGAGTTATGTTATAGGCTTGGGAATTTGAAGCAATTCCTTATTTGAGACAATAAGTGAACTACCAAGAAAAAGTTTTCTGTCAAAGAATCCTGAGATGGTTGTCGACCAAAACTGATAAAATGCAAAATTTCTTGATCTTTTCAACCCTCTGAAGCAAGCAATAAGTCCAATTCTAATCAAGTTTTTATTATAATTAATGATTATTTTAAATAATTTTATCACCATTCTAATAAATGTACTGATTTATTTTAGATTGTCCATCTGTGGCTTGTTTCAACCAACCAAGAGTTAAAGATGCCATTTTTTCTTACTTTATGGTCTGTGCAAATTTTATCGGACCCTAAGGTCATTGATGGAATAAAAATAGAATTGTTTGGAGCAACAACCATTAGAAGAAAAATAATTTTGGAGGGTGGGCTTGTTGCTGTTGATGATGGTAGCGGTAGTGGTGCTTCTGTTGGGGTTAATGATGCTCCTCTTACAGTTTTTAAAACAAAAAGCCATTATGATTATGATCATACTAGTTGTACAAATTTTTCTCTAGATTTTGCCACATCTATCAAATATTTTGCAAGTAAATGTCAAGACTTCAAGGCAAAACATGATGGAGTGATTAATGCTATTAATGCACTAACTACTTCTGTAAAGAAAATAACATCTAAGAGGGGTGTCATTCCATCAAAGAGGATTTCATATCCATACACTCCACTAGATATCAAGGTGGCTAAGAGGAGAAGGAAAGTTACTTCTAAGGCATTATCAAGCATAAAAAAAAGTAAAATTACAATACCTCTGTCTTTGTCTTGCACTGTTGTTCAGTGTGCAAGAGCCACAGGAGAGTAGCATGAGCTGAAGAAGGTGAATATACATCACCTGTTCCAATAAACAAGCAAACATATATCTATTTTAATATATGATACATCTGTTAAAAATTATCAAACAGATATATACATCTGTTGCAACTGTTGTCTAACCTGTTGCATTAGATTCATTATCTGTTGCAATAGATGAGTCTTATATTGCAATAGATAGGTCATCTTTTTGAAATTATCATATTTCTCTAATTTACCTGTTCGAATTTGTCCAAACAGATGATCCATCTGTTGCAACATAAGACTCATATGTTGCAACAGATGTATAATCTATTATATATCTGTAATTAGCATTGATAATTTCTGGCTTTCCAGGTTGATGTCACCGTAGAAGCTACTGCTGAAGAGCATAATATCACAATTGATAATCCATCAACTGCTTCCAAAGAAAAAGAAAAAGTGGAGCCTGTCAGTTAGGAAGAACGAAATAATTACCCATTTGAAGGGTTTAACATCTCGAGCGAGGCTCCAAAAAAACTAACACAGTTGATCAATGACTATTCAGAATGGATTGGCGATGGGCTGTTAAAGCATCATGCCGACAGGTACATAAATCAATATTTAAAGATATTGGTTTATTCAATTCTTGTTGTATGAACATGACATTAACACATATAAATCATCATGTAGAAAACAAAATGACGAAGACTACAAAGTGAATGAATTGAGTCTTGGTTTTGATATATTCGACTTTGTTATTACACATCCCGAAATGAAGAACTGGTTCTATTTGATGTCACAACCCTAAACTTGCAGGAATGATGAGGTTTAAATTCTATACATATTACTATTAATTAATACTTTATTTAATTACATCTGCATATTACTTTTTTCGTCACGTAATTCAAAATGTTTGATAATATGTGCAGCACATCAGTGTCATTTTTAACTACCTCCGATAGAAGGCCAAGTTGTAAACACAAGAACAATACAGATACATGACAGTCAATTATTTGTACAAAGTTTACATCAATAATGTCTACGATAGATACTGTCAACTATAACCAAAAGTTTTCCGAAATCAGGAATGCTTAATCAACATCATTAAAGGTTTTAGCATTTCGGCTGGCTTACCTTAGCAGTTGCTCAACAAAGTGTACATCCCAATCAATTATGATGATGAATTCCATTGGGTGTTGGCTGTCGTCGTTTTAAAATAGAGACACATTCGAGTTTATGACTCGATATTGTGAAGAAGATATTTTGATCCATCATCTGAGATATAAAAGCTTGCCAAAATATTGCCTACTTACCTTGATATGAGTGGCTTTTTGGACCAAAAGGTTCGTACTAATTGATCGACAATTGAAGTATACCGAGATAAAATAGGTAATCCATTTGATGTACAATATGTTGAAGGAATTGCTCAACAAACCATTGGTAGCCTGTAAGTTTAAGTGTCATGTTTAGTTTTATTTCACAAATTTCATAACGCTTGCATAAAATGCAAGATATAGATTATTTATTTTTTTTAAACGCAGGAATTACGATCTTTTTATTACTGCGTACACAGAGTATTTGAGCGATGGATTACAAGTACCAAATGATGGACTTGATGCCGGATTAATCCGCAAAAGATATGCTGTTCTTTTATGGAAATACAGAGAAGCGAAAGCTCAGAATCCGTATACAAGCGACATTAAAGATCCACGACAACCAAAGTCGAATTTCACAGCACCGGATGAAGAAAAACTTATCCATATTGAGTAGATCTTTATAGCCTGAGTCCATCAATGTAATAACCTATACTCATTAATTTAACTTGTTGATTTATTTGTAGAGTAGATCATTTGTACCCATAATGATTTTTTTACATTTAATTTATTTGTTGAGTTATTTCATGTAATTTTCGAAGGTTTCAACTTATTTTTTGCTGTCTATGTATATAATTTAATCCTTAGTTTTGAACATGTTAATTGAAATAGAATACTAGATTCAAATATCACAACAAATAATACATTTGCTGCAACATATGACATATCTTATCAAATAGATTTAGACATATGTTGTAACATGAGATTCAACCCGTAGGTCATCTGTTGGAAATTATATAATAGGTCTTCCTACTTTCTTGATTTTTCCAACAGATTACCTATCAGTTGCAACAGATAGATTATTTATTACAACAGATTAGATATCTATTGTGACAGACGGACTGCGAAACATTTATTAATGCAATAGAAGACTAACCTATTCTAATAGATAATCAATCTATCACAACAGGTACTATATTTGTTACAATATAGATTCTATCTGTTACATTTATAAAAATTCAACTATCCCCAGACATAAAAATTATTTTCACTACATGTAAAGTGAGGTGGCTTGAAATAAAAAATTGTTATCGTGTTCGTTTCCATCTTTGTGCAAATTTTTCTATATACACGTGCTCCAACTATTTATTTAGGTCATCTGCTGGAAATTATATAACAGGTCTTTCTACTTTCTTGATTTTTTCTGATAGATTATCAATCAGTTGCAACAGATAGATTATATGTTGCAACAGATTGTATATTTGTTGCGATAGATAGACTGGGAAACATCTGCATAATGCAATAGATGACCAACCTATTCCAATAGATAATCAATCTGTCACAACAGGTATTATATCTATTAAAACATATGTAAAATCTATTGCATTATAAAAATTCAACTTGGCCAGACATAAAACTTATTGCCACTACATTTTAAGTGAAGTAGCTTGAAATAAAAAATTATTATCATGTTCGTTTATGTCTTTGTACATATTCTTTTTTATACACGAGCTCCAACCATTTAGTTAATATCCCATAATCCTAGACCCATTGCATCTTCCCCACAACGGTGTTGAATATACCGATCATTTCTGTGTCGGTCAGTAAACACTCGATGTATGCAAACGAGTACGGCCCGCATGTTGCACCAATTTTATTTTTTAGGAGTTGGATGTTCTTATTTTGACCTTTAAAATCCCATGATTCCTTCATCAAGACTTCAGCCACAAATGATCCATCAACTTACTCTGTGTCATAACTTGGGCAACAACTTCAAGAGTGGCTGCATGTGGCCCAAAAACTTATCCTCACTGAAGACAGGTAAGTTTCAGCCAAAAACCTTAATCTTTCCCTCGTAGAATAGTATCTCATCAACGAGAAAATTTTTGACTTACACGTTCATGACTATAAGGATTCTCTTTGCCTTGGTCCAGCTCTTACCGTGTGGATATGGCCTCTTTTCTTTAACATATTTAATCGCTTCTTCATCCCATTGGAACATAGAAACTAACTTATCAGATCTCGGGCCACCAAAATTAGCTAGATTATATAGATCACGTACCTATCCTTGAAATTATTGTAGAAGTTGAGGTCCATTATCCTATCAGCAGCATCATAAGCATCCAGGTATGCTCATTGTCTGCCCCTCATGAGGCAAAGAATTTCATCAACATATTGTGGTATAAGAAGACAATTTTTAAATAGGTTAGTAATTTTAAAGAATAAAAACAAAGTAAAAAGAATCTGATGCAGAGGGTTCTCTGAATCAGTTCATAAACTACACAGCCAATGCAACTTATGCAACAAATATGTATTATGTTGTAATAGAATACCAAGTTATTGCAATAGATTACACATCTGATGCGTAGATTCTTCTTCATAGAGTAGATTGGAAGGCTAGGTTAGAAAAAGCAAACTTACATTATCCTCATACCACTCACACATATTTGTCATATTCGTGAAGTATTTAGTAGCAAATGAATGCATGGTGTATTCTTTTTGAACCTTCATCTTGCCATTCATAATTTCTTCTAGTTTCTTTTTCTTTTCCTTGTTAAGTGCTGCGTATATGTCCACCTTCTTCAGCGGCCCCTAAACTTTAACAACTCTTGGAGCAGGAGGAGTTGCAATTTTTGCTATTTTCAAAACAGAGAGAATTTTTCTAATTTTTCTTCTCTTCCTCCTAACCGCCACTGTAGGAGTGCATGGCTCCCTCAATCCGTTAGATGGTATGACACTCCTCCTACATTTCAACTCCTCGGTAGCTTTAGCAATAGACTCTAGCTTTTTAAGTAGTTTATCCTCTCTGTCCTTACACACTTCGCATTTCGATTGAGAACATGAAGGTAAAGAAGGGTGAGAGAGACTACTGTAAGGGTGGAAGGGACTAGTGTAGGGATAAGAAGGACCTGTGCAAGGGGTGTTTTCAAACGTATTTATTTTTTTCTGAGCACCAACATACTCATAATCAAGACTGGCGGTAGCAACAACATCAGGATGGCTTCCACTATCATCAATAACTCCACCAACAACACCTCCAGAAGAAGCACCCGATCTGTTACAGTTTGAGGTTGGTCATGAAGAGCTTCAACATTAGGCTAACCTTGCCTAACTGCTTTTATTATGGATGTTTCTCCAGCTAATTCCTTCTTTATTAAATCCCCCATTAAGTCTTCTTTCGTATTAACATGAACCAGAGTAAGAAAAGAAGTCATCCCTAAATTATCAATTGTAGGCACGATCCAGGTCCTGCACAACCTATAAAAAAGACAGAAGGCATTTAAATCATATAATAATAATTTGTAGTCAGTTGGGTTACATGGATGTTAACACAACCAACTTATGCAACAGTCTAGCTGCCGTAACAGCTGATCTATATATAAAAACAAATTTACAATGTGTTGCATAATTTACAGTAGATGGGTAATCTGTTGAGTCGGATTTAGAGAACCAAAGAAACAGATTGTTAATCTGTTGTGAAATATAGATCTTCTGTTGCAACAAATTACCCATCTGTTGTATCAGTTATAGTTGATATAATCTGTTGCAATAGATGACCCCTCTGTTGCAACAGACAGAACATCTATTTCAATATCTTACTTTGAGGCAAATTATTTTAGTAGAAAAAAAATGTACTAAATCATCCAGAGGGTTAAATAGATCAGCCTACTACTCCTTAATAGTTTTTTTTGCTGCCTTTTGTTGTTGCCAACCACCTTAGGATCCTAGTATGAGAAACCTTATCTGGGTAATTCTTGAACTACTTTTGGAGGGAAGGAATGGCTTCACATGCCCAAGCCTATAAAATGTAAATAGGAAGTAAGCAAAAAAAAGTCATAATAACTATATTTATTAAAATTAACGGATGAGTAAAAATAGTGATCAATTTTACCATGGAAGCCCAAGTAAAGCCATATAATGTGATCATCCCTATGGATAGCTTTGTCAGTAAATATTGGACAGTCAAGTAGTAGTTGTTATATCCCAGGGATGGACGTTAAATTTGTTAAAATCATCAGCAAGCACCAATAAATCTTCTTCTACGACTTTCTTGAAATCTCTTGCCAAGAAAATAGAATGAACAAACCAAACTAAGCATAATTTCTCCCTGCAGTGCTTTGGAATATCTTTATCCTAGAGATCTGCCATCAAATCCTCTGCTTTGTAGCTACTACGTCCAACAATGCACAATAACCTATCCTTTTCCCGTACATTTGTTGGACCCTTTGTGGGGTATTTCCTTGATGAGAGGTTCTTCTGGACGATCGCATCTCAAGCCCGTCACTATGGAAAACTCTTTCAACCCAAAACAAACCAGCATGTCAAAGTAGTTGAATAAGATTTCATCCATATTTTATTTTCCCTTCTTCAGATCTTTATCATCCTCTGTGTACTTGATCCTGCGCTTCAGAAGACCACATTCATACTTATTGGGGAACGAAGAGTGCAGTCCTCAAGCAGCTCAAGAAAGTATGCAAAGCATCTTTTGTTAAAGAGCCCGTCTATTTTTCTTTCTTCATAATTCTCCTTAATTCATAATAACGTTTCCCCAGCTGACATTTAAGTACAAGATCACCAGTTACTTTGTCAGGGCTATCCATCGGCATCACAACTCAAAACCTATCGATACTAATGGTTTTGATAGAATCTTGCTGGGATTTTAATATTATTTCACGCCTCATTGGTAAGAAGGAGTTATCACTTTCCTCAACTTCATTTTTCCCTGACTAAGATTGTTCAGGAAGTTCCTCTGAATCTATCTGTACTCTAGCCATTTTTGTTGGGCAGTTAGAAGTTGATCCACTTTCAGTTTCTTTTCTTTTGGGAGATATCTTTTAACTACAAACAATAGAAAAGAAAAAAATACATTGGATTTGATGTCTGCATAATTTTTTTTTTAAAAAAAAGGGTAAGACAAATTTCAATAAATTATTCTACGCCACATTACAAAAAATACTCCAACGAATAACCCATCAGTTGGAACAGATGAGGAATCTGTTTGGAGACCTATTTAATATCTCCCAATAAATATCTCACCTGTTGCAATAGACAGACCACCAACACCACAACCAATGTCACCACCAATGCCACCAAGACCACCACTAATACCACTAATACCAACACCAAGACCACCACTAATACCACTAATACCAACACCAAGACCACCGACACCATCACCAAAAACACAAATACCGACACCAACAACAACATCCACCAACAATACCAAAAACACCATCCAACAATACCATGATATTCAACAAAACACTGAGACAAAAACTAGGTTTTTCTCGGGTGCTTCCTACTTTTTTAGCATAAAAAGAAAAAATTGTTAACCCATTCTTGAAGATAATACAACTTAAAGTCTTCTTTTTCATCATTAACTAAAAAGCCCTAATATTTAGAATAAAGAACAAATGTGAAACTCTTCTCAAACTCTACTACCTGCGAAGACAGAGAAAATAATGGATATAAGCGAGAATAAAGTCAAAAATAACAATTATATTGTCAAAATAGGAAGAAAATCAATCTGTTATGAAGGGTTGAGCAATATGTTGAGTAGTTGTTATCTGTATTATTGAGAAAGAGAGAAGGAGAGATAGAGAGAGAGGAGAATGAACTTGAGATTTGAAATGAGGAAAAGTTTTTCCAGTAAATGGATGATTTGTATGGGTTGATTTGTAATTTTGGTGACAAGTTTTGAAATTGTTAATTTGTTCTGAATTGATCTTAATTAATTTTTAAAATTTCAAAAGATATACTAGTTTTTAAAATATTAAGTTAATGAGAGCTCATTCTAACTTAGAGTAATTGATCGATGATCCGGGTCGGGATGAACTCAATAACAACACCAAATGGAAAGACTCAATTGAAGTTGTAGTTGACCCTATGAACTTATTCATTCATCCCTAGTCCCAACTAAATTAATTTAGGCACTATTAATCTTAACATTAAGTTATTAGGATCTCATTTCAACTAAGAGTGATCGATCGACGACTCGGGTCGGGATGAACGCAATACCAATGCCAATTGCAAAGACTCAGTTGAAGTTGTAGTTGAACCTATGAACTCATTAATTCATCCCTAGTTTCACATAAATTAATTTAGGTACTATTAATCTTAACATTAAGTTATTTAGAGCTTATTTCAACTCAGAGTGATCGATCGACGATCTAGGTCGGGAGTAATATAATACCAACACCATCCAATCACAACGACTCAATTGAAGTTGTAGTTGACCCTATGAACTCATTCATTCATCACTAGTTCCACCAAAATCAATTTAGGTACTATTAATCTTAACATTAGGTTATTGAGAGTTTATTTCAACTCAGAGTGATTGATCAACGACTCAGGTCGGGATGAGCGCAATACCAACACTAATTGCAAAGACATAATTAAAGTTGTTGTTGACCCTATGAACTCATTCATTCATACCTAGTTCTACCTAAATAAATTTAGGTACTAATAATCCTAATATTAAGTTATTGAGAGCTTATTTAAACTCAGAGTGATTAATTGATAACCCAGGTCGGGATGAACGCAATACCAACGCCAATTGCAAAGACTCAATTGAAGTTGTATTTGAACCTATGAACTCATTCATTCATTCCTAGTTCCACCTTAATCAATTTAGATACTATTAATCTTAACATTAAGTTATTGAGAGTTTATTTCAACTCAGAGTGATCGATCAATGACCCTAGTCGGGATGAATGCAACACCAACACCAATTGCAAAGGCTGAATTGAAGTTGTTGCTGACCCTATGAGCTCATTAATTCATCCCTATTTCCACCTAAATTAATTTAGGTAATATTAATCCTAACATTAAGTTAATAAGAGATTATTTCAACTCAGAGTGATCGATCGATGACCCGGGTTGGGATGAACGCAACACCAACACCAATTGTAAAGACTTAATTAAAGTTTTTATTGATCCTATGAGCTCATTCATTTATCCCTAGTTCCATATAAATTAATTTAGGTAATATTAATTCTAACATTAAGTTAATGAGAGCTCATTTATTAATGTAATACCAACACCAATTGTAAAGACTCAATTGAAGTTGTTGTTAAACCTATGAGCTCATTCATTCATTCCTAGTTCCACCTAAATTAATTTAGGTACTATTAATCTTAACATTAAGTTATTAAGAGTTCATTTCAAATCAGAGTGATCGATCAACGACTCAGGTCGGGATGAATGCAATACCAACACTAATTGCAAAGACTTAATTAAAGTTGTTGTTGACTCTATGAACTCATTCATTCATACCTAGTTCCACCTAAATAAATTTAGGTACTATTAATCCTAATATTAAGTTATTGAAAGCTCATTTCAACTCAGAGTGATCAATTGATAACCTGGGTTGGGATGAATGCAATACCAACACCAATTGCAAAGACTCAATTGAAGTTGTATTTGACCCTATGAACTCATTCATTCATCCATAGTTCCACCTTAATCAATTTAGATACTATTAATCTTAACATTAAGTTATTGAGAGTTCATTTCAACTCAAAGTGATCGATCAATGACCTGAGTCGGGATGAATTGAATACCCACACCAATTGCAAAGACTAAATTGAAGTTGTTGATGACCCTATGAGCTCATTCATTCATCCCTAGTTCCACCTAAATCAATTTAGGTAATATTAATCCTAACATTAAGTTAATGAGAGCTTATTTCAACTCAGAGTGATCGATCGACCACCCGGGTTGGGATGAACGCAATTCCAACACCAATTGTAAAGACTCCATTGAGGTTTTTATTAACCCTATGAGGTTATTCATTTATCCCTAGTTCCACATAAATTGATTTAGGTAATATTAATCCTAACATTAAGTTAATGAGAGCTCATTTATGAACGTAATACCAACACCAATTGTAAAGACTCAATTGAAGTTGTTGTTGAACCTATGAACTCATTCATTCATTCCTAGTTCCACCTAAATTAATTTAGGTACTATTAATCTTAATATTAAGTTATTGAGAGCTCATTTCAACTCAGAGTGATCGATCGATGACTTGGATCAAGATGAACACAATACCAATGCCATGTAATTGTAATGACTCAATTGAAGTTGTTGTTGACCCTATAAACTCATTCCTTCATCCCTTGTTCCACCTAAATCAGTTTAGGTAATATTAATCTTAACATTAAGTAATGAGAAATCATTTTAACTCATAGTGATCAATCGACGACTCGGGTTGGGATGAACACAATACCAATGCCATGCAATTGCAAATACTCAATTGAAGTTGTTTTTGACCCTATGAGCTCATTCATTCATCCCTAGTTCCACTAAATCAATTGCAATGAAATCTGTTGGAACAAACGACTAAGCTGGTGGAAATTTCTAACAGATATTTACATCTGTTGTAATAGATGACATAACTAATTTAATTATCAAATAGACATTTGTATCTGTTGTGACAGATGATTGAGATGTTGAAAATTTTCAAATAGATATTGATATCTGTTGTAACAGATGATATATCTGATTTAATTATCAAGTGGACATTTGTATTTATCATCACAAATAACTGAGCTGTTGGGATATTTAAAAAGATATTGATATCTATTGTAACAGTTGACATATCTAATTTAATTATCAAATGGAAAAGGATTTTTTAATAGAGATTTGTATATTTTGTAACAGATGACTGTGTAGTTAGGATTTTTAAATAGATATTGCTATCTGTTGCAACAGGTGACATATTTGTTTGAAAATCTTTTTTTCTCTTAATTTTAAAGAAAGCTTCTGTTCGAGTAGATAAAGTAGTAAGTGCTACAAAATGCAGTAAAAAATGAAGAGTTTCTTTTTCTAGGATAACTCAAAAATATATTCGTTGAGTAGTCTTATCTTTTCTTTTCAATGTCACTAGTCTCCATCGTGCCCCTCAAATTATTAATGAATATTAATTATATTAATTAATGAATATTGAAACCTAAGTCTACATACACGATACATCTAAAATAATCTCATCTCTTCTCAGCTTCAACCCTAAATTTATTTTATTCATCTTTCATCTTTTTCTTTCTTTCCTCTTTAGGTTAGGGTTATCATGACCTTTTTTCTATCTTCTCTTTTTTCTCTTCTCTTTCTCATAAAGATCCTTTTGGATCTAAATTGATCCATATCTTTCCTCGACTGAAATTGCTATTTTGATCCCCTTTTGACGTTAAGGTATGGTTCAATATTGCTCTTTCATTCTTGTATTCTTCTTTGCAAGTTATTTACATCTGTTTTTTTAATTTAGTTACCATTTAGCCATATCATATTTATTTAAAAAATTTGAAGAAACTTTTAAGTATTGAATAAATGAATCAAGAATTTTTATTACAATATGCGAAAAAGTATTCTGTTGGGAGAAATTTAAAAGCCTTGTTGGCAGTATCATTTTTATATATATATTTTATTTGTTTCTTTGTTGTTTATGCTGTTATTAATATTGTTGGTGGGGTTAGTGTTGTTGGAAGTTGTGGTGTGGTGTTGGAACAAATGTTGTTGCTTTTTTGTTATTGATAATGTTGTTAATGGATTTGGAGCAAATGTTGTTGTTTCTTTGTTGTTGATGTTTTTTATTTGTTGTTTTTTTGTAGTTTATGCTGTTGTTGATGTTGCAATAGACGGAGCAACTATTGGAACAAATCAAACCACCAGCAAGGCTGATTTGATGTATTCCAACAGACTCTACATTTATTGCAACCGACTTTACATCTATTGCAACAGACTATACATCTGATGCAACAGACTCTATATCTACTGAACAGATGGATAATGTTCTTTTTGTGAAATCAATTTTCTCCTCTTCTTTATAGATATAAGGAACTGATAGTTGATTAACTTTTGCCCGACGATCACAAGAGGCTATGGTAAAGATGTGTTCGAAGGAATAAGTTGCATGTAGATGGAACAACTTTATATATGGGAGGTATGTATTACTGATAATGTTATCATGGAAACACACATAGAGTACACTAATTTTGTGAATATTGTTTTTACCGATTAGTCATAGTTCATTCAAACAAGATATTTGCAATTTTACAGTTAAGTTTGGTTGGTCCAAACTGATAAGGCCGAGGGACCATGAATATGGTTCTGATACTCTATTAAGATTTAATTTCAGTTATTGCTCATGTTTATTTGTCAAGCATTATGAAGCGATCTAGTTTTGGTGTCATTATAAAGAGATTCAATAGCGATTAGACTAACTTTTAGGGTGCATTGGACTCTGAGAAGGCCTTTGAAGCCTAGCACTGTATCTAAAAAGAATGAAAAACCAATATAGTTATTGTCCTAGCCTAAATTTATATGGTTGGGTTGCTCGGGGTGATGATTATATGCCAGAAAGTAAGGTAGGAGAATGCCTTTGAGGGAAAATGGGTGGTTGATGAAAGACTATACATCTGAAAGCTAATTGAAGAAGAGACATAGGGTGGAAAGTAACTTCTAGCAAATCTGGCCGATGAAATTATCTCAAAACATAAGAAATCTGTATCAAGTGCAAATATGAAAGTGTATCTAGTAATGAAAAATCCATCTGTTGTTTTTCTAAGAGAAAAATGGTGCAGATGGTCACTTTGCTAGAGAGCTGCGACTAGGTAGCGTGGTTGAGATTATCACCTAGATAGAAAATAACAGAAGACCAAAAAACCCGCCTTAAGGGAATTGAGGGTTGAAATATTGTACAGTAAGTCCAGAAAACTTCTGCCAACAACAATTGCAGTTAAAGTAAGGAATCTAAGTGAAGATAGCAATTTCTGAATTTTAAATTGCATCCCATGCCTTCTTGTTTGTGGTTCCGATTAGGTTCACTACTATTGTCCTACTTGGAACCACAAACGAGATTGAAAGACAGATTGAGTATTATTACTTCCTTAGCAATATGGATTAATTGATTGTGTTTTCTTGCCTTAGCATGCATTCATCATTTTTTGGAGAAAATCAGAGGGTTGCTATTGTATCTGAATCCCGATAATTTTCAAGCTTGCCTCTGGATTGCTGATTCTATATTTAAGCTGGTCGTTGCCATCTTTGAAGTTGGTATAGAGTTTCTGATCTCTTGTGAGCTCGATCAGGAACACTACCTTCAAAGTTGTGGCATTGAAGAGAGCCTTCAGAACACTTTCTTCATAAGCCATAAAGGATATATGGAGGGTTATTGTGTTTGTTTTAGGTCAAAATATGTTGATGCACACTGAAGATGTGGTCCCAACAGTTGAACAACACACTTTTATCAAGCGTTTCTCAACCAATTTGATAAATTAATAAGTAAGGAGTTACATAGCGTTTGATCTAAACCGACTCTATCAAGCCTTACGTAACTCTAGGCTCATTACCTATCAAAAAAATTTGCCCGAGTTAGTGCACAAATCAAATGAGCTCAATCTCTCAACCTTTCTATTGATCTCTCTTCTCCAATATAGATGACAAGATATCTGCTATGCAAAAGTCTACACCATTGCCAAAAATATTTACAATGCGTAAGTCTTCAGAAGGCATCAATAGTAATCTCTCAATGTCAAGTGATATTGAGAGATTACTAGTTATTTCTTCTCAAGACGTTCACTACAGCAAGAATTTTTGTTGATGACAAGATATCTTCCATACAAAAGTCTACACCATCAGTAGACATTTTTGCCAGAATGAAAGTCTGCAGAAGACATTATTAATAATATTTCAATATCATGGAAGTCTTGTACGAAATTCTTTAGAAGACATTTGAAAATAAGGAAGTTTTTAGCAATGACTACATATAATTATCATCAACAACCTTACCAAATTCACTTTTCGTATAAAAGAAAAGGCAGAAATATTTTCATTTGCATTCGCATGTTATTTATTTAACAAACCAAACAAAGATGAATTAAATGCTAGATTTAGTTCATTTTTGTTTAGTTTGCCAAATAAATAACATGCAAATACAAATGAAAATATTTCTGCCCTTTTTTTGTGTGAGGAGTAAATCTGGTGAGGTTGTTGATGCCATAATTATATGTATCCATTCCTAAAAACTTAATTATTTTTGATTATTTTTTGAAGACTTTTATACAACACTTCCTTGATGTTGAGAGATTACTAATAATGCCTTCTGAAGATTTTCACTCTGGCAAGAAATTTTGCTGATGGTGTATACTTTTGTATGGCGGATATCTTGTCGTCAGCAGAAATTCTTGTCGTAGCAAACTTCCAAAGAAGGCATGACTAGTAATCTCTAAATATCACTTGATATTGAGAGATTACTGTTGATGCTTTCTGAAGACTTGCGCCTTGACAAACATTTCTGGTGATGGTGTAGAACTTTGCATAGCAGATATCTTGTCATCTATATTGGAGAAGAGCGATCAGCAGAATGGCTTAGAGATTTAGCTCGTTTGATTTGTGCACTAACTTGGGTAAATTTTTTTTATAGAGTAAGGAGACTAGAGTTACGTAACATTTGATAGGCTTAGTAGAGGCAATTTAGATCAAATGCTACGTAACTCTTTGCTCATTAATTTATCAAATTAGTTGAGTAATGCTTGATAAAAGTGTGTTGTTCAACTGTTGGTACCACATCTTCAGTTTGCATCAACACATTTTGACCTAAAACAAACACAACAACCCTCTATATATCCTTTAAGGCTTCTAAAGAAAGTGTTCTGAAGGCATTTTTCAATGCCACAACTTTGAAGGTAGTGTTCTTGATTGAGTTCATAAGAGATCAGGAACTCTATACCAACTTCAAAGATAGCAATGATCAACTTGAATATAGAATCAGCAAACTGGAGGTAAGCTTGAAAATTATTGGGATTCACATACTACAACAAGCCTCTGATCTTCTCCAAGAAATGTTGAAAGCATGCTATGGCAAGGAAACACAATCAATTAATCCATATTTCTAATGAAATAATGATACTAAATATGTCTTTCAATCTCGTTTGTGGTTTTGATCAGGACAATAGCAGTGGACCTAATTAGAACCACAAACAAGAAGGCATATGATGCAATATAAAATACAGAAATTTCCACCTTCACTTAGATTCCTTACTTTAACTGCAATTGCTGTTGGAACAAGTTTTCTAGACTTACTGTACATTATTTCAGATGCTCATAAGGTGGCTTTCTTGGTCTTCCGCTATTTTGTATCTAGGTGATAATCCCAACCACCCTACGTAGTAGCAGCTCCCTAGCAAAGTGTTCATCTGTATTATTTTTCTTTCAGAGAGACAACAAATGAATTTTCATTATCGGATACACTTTTATATTTGCACTCGATTCATATTTCTTATCTTTTAAGATAATTTCATCGGCCAGATTCTCTAGACGTTACTTTCTACCCTATGTCTCTTCTTTAATTAGCTCTCAGATGATATAGTCTTTCATCAACTCCCCTTTCCGTCGTAGTCATTCTCCTTCAGCTCCTTTTAGAGTATAATCATCTTCTCTATCAACCCTTTTATACAAATTTGGGTCAGGAGAATTTCTATTAGTTTTTCATTCTTGTTTGATGCAGTACAACGCTTTGAAGGTGTTCTCAGAGTCCAATGCACACTTAAAGTTAAGTCCAATCGCTATTGGTTCTATATAATAACACCATATATTGATCCCTTCTCAAAACTTGACACATATAAAAATGAGCAAAAACCATCAGTAATTCATAACAGGGTATCTGCACCATCTTCATGAGGCCCTCACCTCATCAATTCAAACCCATCAAACTTAATTGTACAGTGCAGGATCTTGTTTGAATGATCAGTGCCTAATCGGTTAAAAACTGCATTCACAAAAATATTGTACTTTGTGTGTGTTATCCCGGTGGCCTTATTAGTAATACTTCTCAACTCACACACATATAATAGTTGATCTATCTGTACGCACCTTATTCATCCTAGCCCATCTATGGCTTAAATTGAACAAACAGATGACTAGCAAGTTGCAACAGACACCACGTCTATTGGAAAAACAAACTGATATATCCATCTATTGCAACAGATTGTCAATATGTTGTAAGTTATATAACAGATGAAATATATTATGCAAAAGATTACCCATTTGTTAGATTAGCAATTTTCTTTTTTTTTTTCAAAATACAATAAAAGATAAAATATTATATTTAGATTCATTTTTTAATTTACATATTTGAAAAGTCACTAATTTTATTTAATTAAGGGCTATGAAAAGTCGTGGCTTTTTGTTTGACTAAGTCACCCCTTCCAATTCAATCATTTATAAATAGGTCCCTCTGGACTCCTTTTCTTACTTTTACTCGTTCATTCTAAAAAAATTACAATACAAATATGGTTGATCATCGAGTCCTTGTGGGAACTTCAAAGGCAGTTTGATGAACTCCAGAGGAATTTGACCAACTTCGGAGCAAAGCTGAGGAGGGCCCTATTGCTGCCGGATGAAAATTATCCTGTTGACAATAATAATAGTAATAATAATAAAATATTAATGATAATAATAATAGTAGTAATAATAACTAGGTTATGTTTTTTATTTCATTTAGCGTATGTATTTTTCTTTTGTATATCAGATCTACCTATAAGGGATTCAAAAATCTATGTATATGTTTGGTTTGGTTTGGTCGACTTTGAATTTTTTTATTCTTATTTAATATTTAATTATCATTCTATTTATTCCCTATTCTCAATATGTCGATGGTTGGAGGGTGGTGAAAAGTCATGATTCTCTTAAAAATGGTTCGTAAATAAATAATAAAAAACTAAATGATATACACAATTTATAACCATAAAAGAAAGATTATTTAATTTTAAAAAAAATCACAAAATTGGATTAATTAAGTTATATGATGATTATTAAGAAAAAGGTGAATAGTCGTGACTGTGACTTTTTGTCTAAACACATTCAACAAATAAACAACGCTGCTGATGCATTAAATTCCTCATCTGTTGCGACTAATAAATCAGTTGTTAGAAGAGATCAAAAAAGCTCCAAAAATAGATGGTTGATTTGTTGCAACAAATGGTATATTATTGCAACAGATAGGTTATCTTATGCAACAAATATACAATCTGTTGCCATAACTCAATAAAAATGGTTATTATTTTATTAAAGAAGTGGTTATTGAAAACCAGGAGTCTTTGATTTTTAAATTGAGAAAAAATTCATTTAAATTTAAGAAATAATTAATAATAATAAGATGAAAAGTCATTACTTGTCACAATAATAAAAGACTCACCAGCTTGATTTAATTAAGTCATTTCTTTTTACAGAAAACAATAAGGAAATAAATAATAAACACAATTTAAACCGTAAAAAACTCACAAAAAATATTTTTGTTTTAAATCTATTTTATTAATTAATATAATGAAAGAGTTAGCAAATTTTGATTAATGATGTGATGATATTTTTTTAAAAGAAGATAGATTATATGTTGCAATAGATAGATTATCTGATGCAATAAGTTATCTATTTGTTACAATGGATGATACATTTGTTGTCACAGATAAGTTATCTGATGCAACAGATATATAATCTGTTGTCACAACTCAATATAAAAATGGTTCCTGGAAAGAACTAATTATTAATAATAATAAGCTGAAAAGTCATGACTTATTATAATATTGCTTAATTTAATTAAGTTATAACTTCTTACAGTAATCAAGAATGTCATTAATAAATGGAGGTGAACAGTTGCATCTTTAAATCTATTTTATTAATTTATATAATTAAAAGTCAAAAAATTTGAATGTCATGATGATAATTAAAAAAAAAGATATATAGATTATATGTTGCAACAGATATATTATATGATGCAATAGGTTATCTATTTATTGCAACAGATGATATATCTATTGTCACAGATGAGTTATCTGATGTAACAAATATATGATCTATTGTTACAACTCAATATAAAAATGGTTTCTGGAAAGAACTAATTATTAATAATAAAAAAATTGAAAGTCATGACTTATCACAATATTGCTTAATTTATTAATTCATAAATTTTCATAGTAAGCAATAATGTCATTAATAAATGGAGGTGAACAGTTGCGACATTTTGTCTAACAAATTCAAGTTCAATCCTCTATAAATAGGCCCCTCCTTACTCAATCATTCATTCTACTATACTCTATTTATTCCTTGCTCTTGTTACACCTTCAACTACTTACTTTCTCTTCAAGGACTTGATAGCTTTTCCCTGTCTCTGGTAATTTTTTTCTTGCTTTTTGTGTAAATATACGTTGTATTACATTCAAATTCTTTCTTTTCTTTACTTTTATTTTTATTTGTGTGTTTTGTCAACTTATGCATTTTCTAGATATGATTGATCCAATGTGGGATGTCTCTATTTTACTAGAAGCCATGCGGGAACTGCAGAAAGAGGTTCATGACCTGCAGTGGGAGTTGACCGCCATCAGAGTAAAGATGTTGCGGGAGATCCGCATGCTGAGGAGGGCGCTGCTACTGCTAGTTGAAGATTGTCCGACTGATCGTACAAATAATAATGATAATGATGATAATAATAATTAAGCTTTTTTTTTCTATTATCAATGTATTTTTGTTTTTTTTGTTTAATAAAAAATTTATGTTTGATGCATTTGACATTTTAATTCTTATTTAATTTTCATGCTGTCTATTTTTTTTCCTCAACAAATGATATGTCTACAATTAAGGAATAATTTGAATCCATTATCAATAGCAAGAGATTAACATATGAGTTGAGTTATCTGTTGGGTTTGTGAAAGGAGCTGTATTTTGTTGTTCGAAATAGATTATTCATCTGTTGCAACAGAATAATTATCTGTTGCAATAGATTACTTGTCTGTTAGAACAGATAACTAATCTGATCCAACAAATTATTTATTTTTTGAAAAAGATTACTAATCTGGTGCAACTGATTATTAATCTGTTGAAATAGATTATCAATCTGTTGAAACAGATTACTAAACTAGTACAACAGATTATTAATTTATTGAAATATATTAGTAATCTGTTGCAATAGAATACCCATCTATTCGATTCATATTACGGGCATCTAGAACCATAAACATGAATCCAACATGAGTCTACTGTTGAATAAAATATTTATCTAATGCCATAGATGATGGATCTGTTTAAACATATTGCTCTTATATTGCATTCATGTTCGCGTGCTAGCTATTGTTGAAAAAATAACACACTAGCAGTTACCCAGATGACAAATTCAACTAAAACATGTAATTTGACTTACCAAAGTCTCCTGTCAAGTAAATGCCAAAGTTGAAAGTGATATACAAAACAAAATTTGACGTAAGAAATTGGTCAAAGAGCAGTAATAGCGGTAACAACAACAACAATAATGGTCAACAAGAAGAATATAAAGATGATAATGAAGTATAAGATGGTGATAAAGAATCAAAAGATGATGAATAAAACAACAACAATGAAAAATAAATATCGCGAAGAGAGAGAAAATAACAACGGATGAAAAAAGAGAAAAATGCACCTTTTTTCCCTTCGTTTTCCATTATATTAACTAACATTTGGATCAAAGTATAAATTTAAAAACTTGTGGGTTATTTTGAAATTTTCCAAACTTTCTTAATCCATAATTAAGTAATTGTCACCTCCACTCAATTATTAAGACTTGTGTCACCTACAACTCATTTTAAAACTTTTTAGTCACCTACAACCCAAAGTCTAAAGATACATAATATAATTTGTTCTCTTCTCTGATTTGGATAGAGATAGAGTTAATTCATGAGACTCCAAAGACGCTCCAAGTGTACATGTAAAAATAAGAAATATAAGGATTAGAAATTCTACCAAATAACAAATCTTCATAAAAAAATATAAATAAAGTCATCATACAATAAAGCTAGAGATCGGCCAAAACACTACTTGAGTATTAAGAAAAATACATCAACAGAAGAAGATAAAAAGTGAGAATACTCCTTAGCAAAGAATTCCTTAGCTTTTAGCAAACCAAAGGATGAGAATTTAATATCTAAAAAAAGGGCATCGAACTCGTTCAAAACTAAAAAATGATAGCATTTCACAATAATCCATGAAGTAGCAAAGTGACCATTGACAACAGAATACAATTTCAAGCTTGTGCCTCCCATTAGCATATTACTAAACTTCACATAAAATACAACCAGCCAAAACGCATGAATAAATTTGCACATCATAAGTGGGAGAATTCATACAAGAATAAGAGCATTACTAGCTTTAGCGTGAAGCAGAACCCAAAGTTCAGTTTTCATATTTAAATCTGCCTATTCATCGTATTTATATATGTTAACAACTTAGCCATCTTTATTAAATAGAGTTGCAAATGGTTCACATGCTAACAACCCCATATCACTCGAAATAATGCAAGAACAGGGGAATAAAATTTCACATATATTATATATTTGTTGTTAAGCAACTGCATATATAAAATAAAATTAAGCCAACAATATTCTTGAACATGATTTGCAACTCAAAAAAATAGCAGTCTAAAACAAAATAAGTACATAAATACATATATTCGCATACCCATGAATTTACACAGAAATCTATTTTTTAGAATAAAAATTATACTCAATGATAGAATTCCAAAAGAAACATCACAGTAATAGACCTAATCAAAAGCTTGAACAAAATCACAAATTTATGAGAAATAAAAATAAAGTAAAAGAGAAGAAGTGAAATTTAAATAATAGGGGGTACATTCTACATGATAGACTTTACATAGTTCTACCCTTTCCATTAGAGCACAAAAACTTTTCAAAATATTAATACTTCAATCCACAAAATCAACAAAATTAGGGAGGCAACCACGCGTATCAAAATAACATAAACTTAATAAAATCATTCTCATGAAATGAATTTGTAGATAATGAACAACATCATGACTAAACTTAAAACCGATCATAAATTTCATACATATAGACTCATATATTACAAGCGAGATAACTTCAAAAAAAAATCTAAATTGTACTTTTATTGTCAGAGGCAACAAAAAAAACAACGATGAAATTTAACTTCACATATTCATAAACCAAATAAGATGAAAGAGAGGAGATGAAAAAAGAGATTAAAAAAATTATGCAGGAAAAAGTGTTTACTAGACATAGGATATCAAGAGCAACATATATCCTCATGCTTTCTAAACTCGTATTTGATAATATCCAAAACTATGAAGGCAGACAATAATTGAAACAACATAAACTCGATAATGACATTATGTTCATGAATCTGATTTAAGGGTAGATCTCCTAACTCTATATGAAGCCAACACAGATCGCATATTCACCTATATAAATATCTATACTTGTATTTGCACACACAAAGAAACTTCACAAAATTAGTATTGTGTATATATTTTTTCTACTTGCAAAGACGAAAAAGTAACAACAAAAAAATAATATATTCACCTCATCGAACCACAATAAGAGAAAAGGAAGAGCAGATGAAAACAAAACGAAAGGGCAAATTCGTACCTTTTTTGGGGCAGCGAACTAGGGGTTACTCGTCGAATATTCAAACTCAAACTTCAAACTCATAAAGGGAAACAAATAAGGAGGAAAAGTGACTTCTTGATATTTAGTACTTATTTATGATAAATGCAATGACTTTTTTCCAGTAATTCTTGATGAAACAAAAAGAGATTCCAAAGGCTCCTTTTATATCCAAAATAAAGGAGGGCTTGCAACAATTCTCAAGCCTCAAGAATTAAAATTTGAATTCTTGAAAAGTAAAAATTGTAGAAAGTGATGAGGAAATCTAAAGATAAAAGGATGTATTTTACCCCTTTCAAGTTTGATATAAAAAGGGTAGAAGTTTTTTTAATATCGAAGACTTGAAACCATCAGATATGAGGAATAACAACCTCAAGATAGTTCTTCACTCCCTTCACCTTTTCCACGAGTGGCAGTGATAGTTGAGTATTTTTGGGGATTATTTTGGACAAAAAGTGATGGAAGTGATGTAAAGTTGATGAAAAATGGTGGGATTTATTAGATGTGGGTGAAAAAATAAAGGAAAAGGTCGAGGACCATCGAAATCGCTATTATTCTGAAGTACCCCAAATTTTTCCTAAGCTGAATTTCTCCTTGAGAAGGTTAAGGAGTGAATTCCTAAGTGAGTATTATTTTAACCATATAGAATTTTCATAATTTCGACTATTTATCACATAGGAAATTTGATAAGCTTTTTGTCAATATAAGATTTGCCCAAATCCGATGCCCGGGTAAGAAGTTATGGCTAATTTATGTCCTGATCATAAAACGTCATTTTAATGTTGGTCTATTTGACAATTGTCAAATTCCAGTGGAACTCCGTGATAGTGGCGTGACGCGAAGGACCCTAATTTCCCAATAGTCAATTTCTAGTGGCCTAGAGCGATTGTGACGCGTCACATCGAAGTTCCAGGTCCCAAACAATGGGACAATATAATGGCTCCATGTCGTAGTGACTCCCAAATTCCTATTTGTCAATTTCCAGTGAGCCACCATGATAGTTGCGCATCGTGGTGGCCTATAATTGGGTTCCAGTTCAATTTTTCCAATTTCGTACAGAAGTTAAAAAGGGCATTTTAGACTTTTTCCAAGCCTCTTAAACCATACAAACACCAAATTAAAGTCATTTAAAAGCATTCTATGAAGTTTTTCTCAAGTTTTCTCTCAACAAAAACCCTAAGTATCCAAAACCTCTTCCAAGAATCTCAAGAATCCACCATAGATTTTCTAAATTGAGTCAAGATTCAAGGTTACCAAGTCAAGGACTTTAAGAACCCTCATTCAAGAGTACGAATAGTCCTAAAAGAGAGATTTCATCTAAAGCTTATAATTCAAGGTATGTGGGGTTTGAACAAAGACACTCCTTTCGTTCTTGTGCCCAGAAGTTGTTTTAAATTACAAGAATATATGGTTTCACATTTTTTCTTATGAAAATTGAAGTATGGGTTTGTACCCTTTGTTGTTGTTCCTGAGATTATGATAATTTCCATGTTTTAGAAATTGAGATACATGAGTATGTTGAGATTTTAATGCATAATTATGAAATTTCAGATTTCTATATGATTTATAAATCCTTATAATCTCTAGTATTCATTTTGATGAGTCTTAACTTGAGATTGAACTATGGGCCACTAAGCCCTACTTGATAATGCAATTTTATGAACTTCTGTGCTATAAGAACCTATGATTTGAGTACTTTTATATTATTGAGAAATATTTGACCTTTTTGGTCCTAATAGAGTTGGAATCCACAATGATGTTCTATTAAAACAAATAGTAATATATTTTGGTCTATCCACAAGACATTGGACTCCATATAGCTCACATGGTTTATGTCGGTTAGAAGAAACTCTCGAGTGTCAAAAGTTATATAATACTGAGTTCTAAGTGTCCCAAGTCTAAAAGAGCTCTAGAGTTCCCAAGTATTAAAAGTTCCTAAAATTTCTGAGTCCTTGAGTTTTAAAGAAGTTTTACTCTCTATGAGATAAAAATAGGAGTTTGAAAGTATTGTTTAAAGTTCATTTAGCCATCAAGTATTAAGAATAAGAGGAAAGTAGAGATTTTAAAGTTATGTATAATGACTCGTGATATTTGTATTTCAGGTTTGACTATTCATAATTCATGAGAATTATATTTCTGATTTATTCAATCCATATGAGTCATTCATATATGCATGCATGATGTTATAAGGAGTAATAATAATGCTTATTTTAATGCATTCACTCCTACATACTCAGTTTATTCCCAAGTAATGATCCATATATACGTCTATGTGCTACATTATCTTATAATATAGGTTCAGGTACTCAGTCCTGGCCTCTTTAATGATTTCTGAGTACCTTTGTCTATATCTCCACAGTGGTGAGTCCTTATGGATCGAGGGCCTATGTTTAGAAATTTCAGTATTTTAGTAGATAAATTATTGCTTTCAGTTTAGTTTGAGTCAGTTGGAGGCCAAAACCTAGTCATAGAGTAGTAGAGGCTTTGTCAGCCTAGTTATCAGATTGTTAGTATATTGAGATTTCCAGTATTGTAGTTGTTTGGACCGAGTATTTTCTTCTTATTTTCTATTATTTGATATGGCAGTACCAGTGTTGTTTATTTCATCTCAAAATTAGTTATTATATCTAGTAATAGGCTCAAAGGGTTAGCCTAGGGCTACTTGTAGCCTTAAGCACCGTGTGATGCTTCGGGATTAGATTTCGAGGAGTTACAAATATGGTATCTGAGCCTAAGGTTTAAGGAGTCCTAGGGAGTCTGATAAGCTGCGTTAAGTAGAGTCTTGATCTTTGGTGTGTAGCGCGCCATATCTATGAGCAAGAGACTACAAGACATTTTAGGAAGAAGTTTTTTCTTTCTTTCAGATTCTTTTGTGCCTACAGTTGTCCCCCTAATCTAATAATTCGTGCTCTCCTATTTCAAAAAATGCCTCCCTAAAGAGCGAACGCCCATAGAAATGATAATGAGAAACCCCAGCATGTCGATCCCTTGAACGAGACTGTGTCTCATGCTAAGTTTTAGGCGGCCTTTCAGGCATTAGCCCAAGCAGTCACCGCCAATGTTTAAGGAAATAACCAAGCCATAGTTCCAAATCAGCAGGGAGGTGATTTAGCTGCTTTTAGGATTCATAATTTCATGCGGATGAATTCGCCAGAGTTTTATGGGTCTAAAGAAGGTGAGTATTCACAGTTATACCTTGAGGAGGTGAGAAAAATCACACAGGTGATGCATGTTTCTGAGGAAGAAAGTGTTGGGTTGGCATCTTATAGGCTGAAACATAGCATATGACTGGGTGGTTGCATGGAAGAAGAGTAGAGGGGAAGATGATGCCCCCATTACTTGGCAGGTGTTCCAAGATGTGTTCTTGGACAAGTTTATTCAGTTAGAGATGAAGGAGGCAAAAATAAAGTAGTTTATGAACTTAAGGCAAGGCTCCATGACTGTCAAGGAGTACTACTTGAAGTTTAACCAGTTAGCCAAGTACGCTCCTGAGTTGATTTTTGACACCCGAGCAAGTATGAGCAAGTTCGTGATAGGTGTTTCTGGTTTGGTACTGAAAGTGTGTAGGAATACAATGCTGAATAGAGATATGGATCTTTGTAGGTTGATGATACATACATAATAGATAGAGGCAGATAAAGGAAAGAGATAGAGTGAGGGGTAACAAGAGGGCTTGATCTGAGCAGCATGAGTATAGTTAGGCTAGGTCCCATGGAGGGAACCACCTATAGTTCCAGGGCCATTCGTCTATGCCAGTGCCTTCATCAGCTAGTGCTCCCGCTCCTAGATATAGGCAGGAGTAAGGGAATAAGTCTTCTATGTCCTGGTCCCAGAATAGTGTAAGTAACAGACCCCACTATTTTCCATATTCTAAGTGTAGTAGAGATCATCCCTATGAGTGTTTAGCAGACTAGAGGGGTTGTTTCAATTGTGGCAAGCTGGGCTACAAACTTAGAGATTATCCGCATATTAGGCAGGGGAATAGAGATGCCTGACCCCAGACATAGACTACTAGCGCACCAGTTCATGTAGCTCATTCCACCCCTGCTCAACGCACTTCATCTAGCATTGCTGGCAGTCAGCGCTAGAATAGATTCTATGCCTTACCATCCCATTAGGAGCTGGAGGATTCTCCCGATGTTGTTACTGGTATGCTCCGTGTCTTTTTCTTTGATGTTTTTGTGTTGTTGGACCCCGGGTCAAGTTTCTCTTATGTGACCCCATTAGTCGATGTGAATTTTAAAATGAGTCCCGAGAAGATTCTTGAGCCTTTCCTAGTTTCCACACCAGTAGGGAATTCAGTTGTTGCTTAATAAGTGTATAGAGATTGTCCTGTTACTATTCTTCATAGAGTTATATTTGCTAATTTGATAGAGTTGGACATGGTACATTTCAACCTTATTGTAGGTATGAATTGGCTTTATTATTGTTATGAATCTATAGACTATCGTACCCACGTGGTCAAGTTTTAGATCCCAAATGAACCAATTTTTGAGTGGTATAGGAGTTTGGTATCTCCCAAGAGTCATTTTATCTCTTATCACAAAGCTAGAAAGCTAATATCCAAAGGTTGCCTCTATCCCCTAGTTAGAGTCAAAGATACTAAGTTTGAGGCTCCAACTATTCAGTTAGTCAATATTGTTAATGATTTTCCTGATGTTTTCCCAAAAGATCTCCCAGAGGTACCTCCTGATAAAGAGATAGAATTTAGGATTGACCTTTTTCTTGACACCCGACCTATTTCTATTCTGCCATATCGTATCGCACCTGCAAAGCTTAGGGAGTTAAAAGAGCAACTCAAAGATCTTTTAGATAAGGGATTCATAAGGCCCAGTGTCTTTCCTTGAGGTGCACCTGTTCTTTTTATGAAAAAAAAGATGGTTCTTTGTGTATGTGCATTGACTATCATCAACTTAACAAGGTCATAGTTAAGAATAAGTACCCCCTTCGAGAATCGATGAACTATTGGATCAGTTGCAAGGTGCAAGTTGTTTATCCAAGATAGACCTTAGATCCGGCTATCATCAGCTTAAAGTGAGGGAATGTGATATTCCAAAGACAGCCTTCCGAACCTATTATAGTCACTTTGAGTTTCTAGTCATGCCTTTTGGGCTAACCAATACCCCAGCAGCCTTTATGAACCTCATGAATTGAGTGTTCAAGCAATATCTTGATATGTTGTTATTGTTTTCATCGATGATATCCTTGTGTACTCCCGTACTAATAACGACCTTGCAGATCATCTTAGAATTATCTTGTAAACTCTTATAGATCACCAGTTGTTCTCTAAATTTAACAAGTGTTAATTTTGGCTAAGATCAGTAGCCTTTTTGGGTCATATTATTTCAGCCAAAGGCATTAGAGTTGATCTCCAAAAGATAAAAGCTGTAAAAAATTAGCCTAGACCTATCTCTCCGTCTGTCATTAGAAGTTTCTTGGGTTTAGCTAGCTACGAACACCATTTTACTGTAGGTTTCTCTTCTATTACATCTCCCATGGCTTGGTTGATCCAAAAGAAAGTTTTCTAGTGGTCAGATTCCTGTGAGAAAAGTTTTCAAAAGTTGAAAACTCGATTTCCTTCAGCCCCTTTGTTGACTTTGCCTGATGGTACAGATGGTTTTTGGTATATTTTGATGCCTCTAGAGTTGGTTTGGGTTGTGTGTTGATGCAAAGAGGTAAGGTTATAGCCTATGCCTCTATATAGTTAAAGCCATATGAAAAGAACTACCCAACCCATGATCTTGAGTTAGATGCTGTGGTCTTTGCTTTGAAAATATGGAGACACTATCTTTATGGTTTCATGTTGATGTGTTTATTGATCACAAAATCCTACAGTACATGTTTACTTAGAGGGATTTGAACCTTAGGTAGAAGAGGTTGTTAGAGTTGTGAAAGGACTATGATATAAGTGTGTTGTATCACCCAGGCAAGGCCAATATAGTGGCAGATGCCCTTAGTAGCTTGTCTATGGGTAGTGTTACTCATGTAAAAGAAGATAAGAAAGAGTTAGCTCGTGATATACATGGTTTGGCTAGACTGGGTGTTAGGTTACTTGATTCCACTGAGGGAAGTACTTTGGTGCAAAATAGTTCCAAATCTTCTTTAGTTTCAGAACTGAAAGAGAAGCAAGACTTCGATGATAGTTTGGTCAGACTGAAGGGGTTAGTTAAGGACCAAAAGGTAGAGGTCTTCTCCCAATAGGGAGATGGTGTGCTGAGATAGCAGGGTAGCTTGTGTATTCCTAGTGTGGGTGATCTAAGGTAGAGAATTATGGCTGAAGCACATGGCGTGCGATATTCTATTCATCCTAGCGCTACCAAGATATACCGCAACTTTGCGGGAAATCTATTGGTGGAGTGGTATGAAGAAGGATATAGCTAGGTTTGTAGCGAAGTGCACAATATGCCAACAGGTTAAGATAAAGCACCAAAGACCTGGCGGTGTGATGCAAGAGTTTGGTATTCCCACCTAGAAGAGGGAAAGGGTGAATATATATTTTGTCACCGGTTTACCTCTTTCGCGGCATCATCATGATTCTATTTAGGTTGTTATAGATAGATTGACTAAGTCATCGTATTTCCTACCTGTGCATACATCTTATACAACTGAGGATTATGCTAGATTGTATATTCAGGAGTTGGTCAGGTTGCATTGAGTTCCCTTGTCTAACATCTCAGATAGGGGTACTCAGTTCACTTCTCAGTTTTGGAGAGCTTTCCATAGGGGTCTTGGCACCCAAGTTCATTTGAGTTCCATTTTTCATCCACAGATAAATGGTCAGGCTGAGAGGACCATTCATACCATAGAAGATATGTTGAGGGCGTGTGCACTTAATTTCAAAGGTAGTTGGGATGAGTATTTGCCACTGATCGAGTTTGAATATAACAATAGTTACCATGCTAGCATTGAGATGGCACCATTTGAGGCTTTGTATGGTAGAAGATGCAGATCCTCCATAGGTTGGTTTAAAGTGGGTGAGGCTATTATGATTGGGCATGATGTAGTATTTAAGGCTATGGAGAAGGTGAAGTTGATTAAAGAAAGGTTGAAGACAGCTCAGAGTCGTCAAAAGTCATATGTCGATGTAAGGAGAAGAGACCTTGAGTTTGAGGCAGGTGATTTGGTGTACTTAAAGATTTCACCCATGAAAGGGGTAAAGAGGTTTGGTAGAAAGGGAAAGCTTAGCCCCCATTATGTTGGCCCCTATAGAGTCTTGAGCAGTGTTGGTAAAGTAGCCTATGAAGTTGAGTTGCCCACAAAGTTGTCAGCCGTTCATCCTATATTTCATATCTCCATGCTTAAGAAGCACATTGGTGATTCTGTGGTAGTAGATCCTTTAGATAGCACTGATATTCAGACAAGTCTTTCATTTGATGAGATTCCCATTGAGATTCTACATTACCAAATCTGTAGACTTAGGAACAAAGAGGTTCCCTTGGTCAAGGTCTTATGACGGAACCAGTCAGTTGAGGCACCCACACCTCTTTTCCACGAGTTCAGATCAAGCCAAAGGTAATATTCTTTCTTAATTCAGCCCATCTAATCTAAATTTTAGCTATGCCTCTACCCTTATTAAGTTTATGTATTCTCTAAAGTAGTCAAGAGCTTAAAAAGACATAGAGTCAGTTTAGCGAGTTCTTCTAGCTTTACGTACTCAATTTCCTCTGTGCTCTTAGCTTAACTAGCGATATTCATGGATGAATGTTTCCAAGTGGGAGATATTGTAATACCCCAAATTTTTCCTAAGCTGAATTTTTCCTGAGAAGGTTATGGCTAATTTAAGTCCATAAGCTTTCTGTCGATATAAGATTTCCCCAAATCCGATGCCTGGACAAGAAGTTATGGCTAATTTAAGTCCTAGTCATAAAACAGCATCATTTTAGTGCTTGGTGCATCGCGGAGAGGGTCTATTTGACAATTGTCAAATTCCAGTGGAACTCCATGATAGTGGCACATGCGGAGGACCCCAATTTCCCAATAGTCAATTTCCAGTGGCCTAGCACGATTGTGACACATCGTACTGAAGTTCTAGGTCCCAACCAGTGGGACAACGCGATGGCTCCGCGTCGCGGTGACTCCCAGATTCCCATTTGTCAATTTTCAATGAGCTACCATGATAGTGGCGCATTACGATGCCCCATGAAATCGGGTTCCCAGTTTAATTTTTCCAGCTTCGTACAAAAGTTAAAAAGGGCACTTTGGACTTTTTTCAAGCCTCTTAAACCGTACAAACACCAAATTAAAGTCATTTACAAGCATTCATCAAGTTTTTCTCAAGTTTTCTCTCAACAAAAACCCTAAGTATCCAAAACCTCTTCTAAGAATCTCAAGAATCCACCATAGATTTTCTAAATTGAGTCAAGATTCAAAGTTCTCAAGTCAAGGGCTTAAATAAAGCTCATTCAAGAGTACGAATAGAGTCCTAAAAGCAAGAGTTCATCCAAAGATTCTAATTCAAGGTATGTGGGGTATGAACAAGGACACTTCTTTCGTCCTTGTACTCAGAAGTTTTTTAAAATTACAAGAATATATGGTTTCACATGTTTTCTTATGAAAATTGAAGTATGGGTTTGTACCCTTTGTTGTTGTTCTTGAGATTATGATAATTTCCATGTTTAGAAATTGAGATACATGAGTATATTGAGATTTTAATGCATAATGCTGAAATTCTAGATTTGTATATGATTTATGAATCCTTATGATCTCTAGTATGCATTTTGATGAGTCTTAACTTGAGATTGAACTATGGGCCACTAAGCCCTACTTGAGAATTGCAATTTTATGAACTTCTGTGCTATAAGCACCTATGATTTGAGTACTTTGAGATTAATGAGAAATATTTGACCTTTTTGGTCCTAATAGAGTTGGAATCCACAATGATGTTCTACTAAAACAAATAGTAATACATTTTGGTCTTCAGTATAGACCTTTGATTTATTTGAGGTGGATTTCCTAAGAGTTATGAGCTGAGTATAGGAGTAGTATTTAGCACTGAGTTGGGTATGATTCTGAGGTCTCATACCCCAGAACTGCGTGCCACCGTAGGACTAATATTTATGGGCCCAAGGCGGAGATAGTGATCACTGAGTTGAGGTTATACTCCCTGGCAAGAGTATGATGCCTCTCCCCAATGTGAGGTTTCTTCATTTGGAATACAAGACGTTGGACTCCATGTAGCTTACATGATTTATGTCAGTTAGAAGAAACTCCCGAGTGTCCAAAGTTATATAATCCCGAGTTCTAAGTGTCCAAAGTCTAAGAGAGTTCTAGATTTCCCAAGTGTTGAAAGTTCCTAAACGTTCTGAGTCCTTGAGTTTTAAAGACGTTTTACTCTCCACGAGATAAAAGTAGGTGTTTAAAATCATTGTTTAAAGTTCCTTTAGCCGTCAAGTATTGAGAATAAGAGGAGAATAGAGATTTTAAAGTTAAGTATAATGACTCACGAGATTTGTATTTTATGTTTCACTATTCACAATTCATGAGAATTATATTTCAGATTTATTCAAGCCATGTGAGTTATTCATATATTCTTGCATGATGTTATGAAGAGTAATGATAATGTTTATTTAAATGCATATACCCCTATATACTCAGTACATTCCCAAGTGCTAATCCATATATACGTTTATGTGCTACATTGTCTTATAATGTAGGTTCAGGTGCTCAGTCCCAGCCTCTTCAGTGATTTCTGAGTATCTTTGTCTAAGTCCCCACACTGGTGAGTCCTCATGGTTCGAGGGCCTATCTTCAGACATTTCAGTATTTTAGTAGATATATTATTGCTTTTAGTTCAGTTTGAGTAGTTGGGGGCCTGTCCCAATGGCTCTCTAGTCATGAAGTAGTAGAGGCTTTACCAAACTAGTTATTAGATTATTAGTATGTTGAGATTTCCAGTATTCTGGTCGTTTGGACCCAGTATTTTCTTCGTATTTCCTATTATTTGATATGACAGTACCAGTGTTTTGCTTATTCCATCTCGAAATAAGTTATTATATGTAGCAATAGGCTCAAAAGGTTAGCTTGGGGATACTTGTAGCCTTAAGCAATGTGTGATGCTTTAGGATGAGATTTTTGGGCATTACATATTCGATGGTCCGAAGGAGAAACAGATTTGCTACAGAGAAAGGGGAATTAATCAGTGTTTTGGTTGACACCATCAAGAAGAAAGGGAAATAGGGGGTCTGATTTTATTTGGATTTGGGTTTTTTTGGGCCGGATTATAGATTAGTTTGGTTGGGTTTGACTGGTGGATTGAAATTGGGCCAAGTTATAGTATTTTAAATTGTTGGGCTGCTACTTTGGCCGAAAATAATTAAAGCAAATGGCCCAAATATTGTGAATAAGTGAATTATGTTAGTAAAAAAAATCTAATTTCCTCAAATCACTTTCACTTAATTAATTTAACGACGCTTTTCTCGTCCTAATTGATTTTCATACTATACCGATTATATATTTATGAAATATTATAACGATATGACAAAATTCATTTAGAATTTAAAGTAAAAGTTAAAAAACTAATGTTTAAATATTTATTGTGATATATATATATATAACGTTTGTATGGTATATATATATATATATATATATATATATATATAAGAGATTAAAAAAAAAGTAAAAGAAAAATTATTCCGTTTATGTCAAAATTACTAAAATTAATATGAAGAATAGGAAACGCCATTTGGATAAAGTATTTAGGACTAAGAAACATAGAAAAATTAATTGTATGAAAAGGCGAGCCAAAATTGGGTGTCAACACATCACCAAGTGGAGTCAACTGCCCAGAGTAAGCTCTATTGTACCAAGCCATAGAAAATTCTAGTGCAATATAATCCCATGTAGGATTTCCAACAAATTCGAACACCCTAATGGCATGAGAAAATGGAAAGCGGTTTGATTTTTATTTACAACACGTATATGTTCTTTGCATCTCATTAACAATTTATTTATTACCACCCTTTTCATGGTGGGAGTTAAATGTCCTGACTTTAAATATGTTGTTTGCCACAAGATATGTTTTGATATTGTGCATCGATGTCTTTTTCTGTATTCCTCAAATTTTTTGAATGGATTTAGCATCCATTTTTGTATGTCAACCATTAGTTATTTTGCATACATCGATCTCTGAACAAAATTATCCACAATCATGTTGTAAGAGATTTTGACCATTCCAGTCACTGGTAGGCCTCTAGCGTACTTTGGCATGCCATTAATGACTTAAAGCTATTCATGTGAGCATGCCCCATCTCCTTCCATCATGTTTGTGCATGTTTCATTTTCTAAGTCGATCTTAATCAACCACTCATATGCTGGCAAATGTATTTCCTTGATCAACTCTATGTGTGACAAAAACTTTTTCTCTTAGGTAGCAGTTGCAGTAGCCCATAGTAGGTTATTCGTTCGGAAACTTTTGAACGTCTTTTGATAATTGTCCTTTAAGTGCCTTAAGCAGTAATGGTGATAGGAAAAAGAAGCTTACCAGTTACATCTATAAAGACACTTCTAAATAGGCCGTGGTGCCTATCAGATATCAATATAATTCTTGGATGACTATCACGACATATTGATGCAAATTACTCAAAAACTCGGTCTATGTATCAAGGCTCTCATTCAATGCTATTGCAAAAGCCAATGGAAAAATAGAGCCATTGTCATCCGTGCATACTGCATTTAATAACTATATATCATACTTATTGTATACATATGTTCCATCTATCGATATCACTGGTCTACAATAACAAAAATCATAGTCACATGGCTTCAACATCCAAAACATAGTTGAAAATGCATTCATCAACTCCCTCATGTCGTTCGAATCATCATTTATCGACAAAGCCTAGATTGAAATATTTCATAGCAGCGATAAACCTTGAAATTCACCAAATAAGCCCTCCTAATTTCCATATTGTTCAAAGACATGCTTTCCTCCAAGATACGCCTTTCGCCAACTAATTATTTTGTGGTACTTATTAAGAATGAACATTTGTCATTCTTTGATAGGATACCTATGGACAATTACGCTTAATAATTATTAATGAAAAGATAAGTATTGATTTGTATTATCAAATGAACTCGGTAAGAAATAGTACCTCGGTGTCTTTTCAATATATGGCACATGAACAGATACAATCATGTTTGTATCCAAATTGAAGTAACCCCCACGACAATCACCCATATTATAAGTGTGTTCCCTGATGTATTTTTTAATTTTGCACAAGTTATTACTACTATCATTGGTAGCACAAAGTTTGAAAGAACAACCTTGATTTACATGCTTGCAGCAAATTCTCAAGACTTCCTTTCCCGAATTAACAATAAAAAAATTCCCTCCCTTTTTTAATACTATAGAGTCTAACCGCCCATTGTAGATCTATTTTTGATTTGAACAACATCTGGCTAGAAAGATAAAAATCACCATAAAGAAAATCAGTCGATTTATGCCACACAAATGTAGGGAAAAAATCATTTTCATGCATATCCATAACCATATCGGGTCCTTCTTGAAAATGATCAAGAAATAAAATTTCATTTGTATAAAAATAGGGTCTATTATTTGTTTGTGAAATTGATTTTGGCCTTTGAATCGATGTCTGTGGAATTGATTCTTGTTGAGGATAAGAGCCCATGGACAATATTTGTTCAGAATTGGACCTCACACTATCATCACTCGATGACGAGTCATAGGGGAGTTCACTTTCATCAACACTATTAAGCGCACTATCATCACTCCGTGACAATTTGCCATGATTTTCATGATCACCATTTTCAGTATCTTCTAGAACAACATACTCATGTAACGTGACATTATCCCTGTATTTTATACAATTAAATATTTTAATACATGTCTAAAATATAAATAAATATAATAAGGACTATATTTAAACTACCGATAATAGTTGACATCACCATTCAATGACAGGAACATTTGAAGATGTTTCAGCATTGTCCACCCATCCAAGCTTAATGATTGACTATAATTATAATCTTGCCACAAAAATTCATCATTATTCATCTCAAACAGAGTTAAGCCTAGAAATAATATAACAAATATATGACATAACAAATAAATACAAAGAAGTGAAAATGAATATTATTGATAATAAATAAAGTCATGGACATTACTAGTCATTTTTCAAAGTTTCATTCAAATCAGGTATTGACGATTGTGTTGGCATGTTACCCGACATGATGTATTGAGAAGTATTCATGTCAAAAAATTGGTATAATGAGTTAAACGGGCATCACCAACACTAGTTGGGTTCTCAAGTTGTGTATAGACATCCATCTGTGTAGGAGAGTGTGCACGACAAGTCTTTCTTTCCTTCTTAACATAAACTTGAAGAATGTTTAACTTTATTTGACTGACATAATCATAAGGATCCCTAAAAAAATTCAGTAAATGATACATCTTCACTGATAATTCATTCCCCATAATTTATCAGTCCTTGTGATGAGAAGGAATTAGGATTTGTCCTATTATAAACAAATTATGATCATCACTTTTAATTTTCATCCGTCTAAAATTGAATCAACAAATTCTTGAACCAAGTGAAATTGGATACTTGACGTTGCACTTGAGAGAAATCTATAATATATTGTACTACCCTCGTGGACAATTTCTCTGTCCTAAAAAATGCAACTTTGACACATTTTCAATTCATTCTATAAGACTCAAATGAATGAAAATTTCGCTGAATTATAAAAAAGTCTGAAAATGTTGAAGTGATGAAAATGAAGTATGCTCTATACATGTTCTGTTTATATAGAAATTTTCAAGAGTTGTAAAAGAAATTGAACATTATAATGCATATAAAATATGCACCATATTCAAATGTCATATCAATATGAATGAGACGTGACCTTGACTGTTAGAATCAGAAATGTCAGAATATATAATGGATAGTGCATAAATATTCTGCACTATCCATTATACCAAAATATTAAACAGTGCACTATATAAATAAAACAAAGTGCAAATTTAGTGTATCCAATAGAAAAAAGTGTGAATTTAGTAACAACAAAATAAAAAATTTACGGTGTTGTATGAAAAATATAGTGCACTAAAATGTCAAAATAGTGCACTATTTGATTACACTAAATGAAAAAATATATCGTGCACTAAAATAGTGCGGCATATGACAAAATTAAAAGAAAATCAATCAAAATTTTAGTGCACTATATGAAAAAAGGACAGAGCAATAAAATAGTGCAATATATGAAATAAAGTAAATAGTTCAGTAATTGAAAAAAAAGTGCACTATATGAAATAAATTAAATATTTCAGTACTAAATGAAAAAAACAAGAAGAAAAGTGCACTAAAAAAGTGCACTATATGAAATAAATCAATGTACTAAATAAAAAAAAGGATAGTGCAATGAATTAGTGCACTATATGACTAAATGAAAAAAAAATAAGAAGAAAAGTGCACTATCTGAAATAAATCAGTGAACTAATGAAAAAAAAGGAAAGTGCACTCAAATAGTGCACTAAATTATAAACAACGGAAAGCGCACCATATGAAAAAAAAAGTGCACTAAAATAGTGCACTATATGAATAAATCGGTGCACTAATAAAAAACAAAAAAAGAAAAGTGCACTAAAATAGTCCACCATATAAAATAAAATGAATTATGTACAAAAATAGTTCGCTATACCAAAAATATTTAATAGTGCATTATATGAAAAAAATGAATAGTGCACAAAAAAGGTGCAATACCCACTCTTAATGATGTCAGCCCATTCCGTTAAAAACAAGTTTATAGAGCACAAAGTAAGTGCATTAAGCCTATTTTTGTTACATTCTACTTTCAAGGCATAGTTTTGTCATTTCTTTAAATTGGGGGCATGTTTCAGTCGCGTACTCAAAATAATACAACCTTCAGATCAATTGAGTACAACTACGTTAAAGCAGTAAATATTTGAATTATCAAAAATACATTTTTTGCAAAGCAGGCATGTCGACAACATGGTGTCTACTTCAACTGCCATACTCTGGCTTCTTACATAGGAAAAATAAAAAAATATTTTTAATCATTACAAATACTAGTAATATAAATAAACATTAGAAAATATATTTACTTGATACAATGTTTTGATAAAATATAAGCAACTTATCACAAGCTAAGAACATGTCATTATGCCAAAAATTTATAAAGCTATACATTTTATATCTTGAGACTTTGTGCTGATGACGTATTGTAAAATCAAGAACAAAAGAGTAATGAAAAGATGTAGACAAGAGGAATACCGTAAAAGGAAAAGTATAATATAATTTTATTTCTTTTAAGTGTATAAAACATCAACGTCAAAACCTTTATTTATAAGATTACAAGAGGAACATCAAAGGGTATCACAAATATGATATTAATTTTTAATGAGGCGGGTGATACAATCCAATTTCTCATGATAGCGCCTACTTTATTCCACCAGTAGGCAAACCAAGCCATAGCCTGGAATAATAGTTAAGGAGTAGCAGACAGAAACCAGAAAAACTATCTATAATGATAACAATAGTAAAAATAAGAGAAACACAAAAAGAAAACATATAAATTATATCCAAATGAGAGAAGAAAAAGGAAAAAAAATGTACAAATGAATTCCTCCCAAGACCTAGTAAGGTTGGTACTAGAGCCACTACTACAAGATACCTAGAAACTAGACAAAATCTAAAATAAAAACAATATATACAAGCCATCTCGAGTACAAAGACTAAACTGAAATAGATTGAGGAGGATCATCCTCAGATGACAGCAAACTCACCCTGCTCTGATCAGTACTAAAATATAGGAATCACGTCAATGCTGGCTGCTAGTACTTAGATTTGCATCAGGATAAAGATGCAGAAGTGTAGTATGAGTATCAAAGCAATGGATACTCAGTAGGCATTATCGGCCAATTGAGCTATATACAGGAAAAGTATAACTGAGATGTGAAGGTGTAATCTAAGTACACAATAAACAGGAAAAGAAAGGTAAACAACTATCGAGCTACTCAAATGCGATAAAGACATAAGTATAAGAAATATGAAAAGATAAATAATGCATTAATAAAAGGAAAATCAAACATAACATAACTGGACCCCATAAGCCCATTAGGCACATTGAAGAAGATAATTAATCCAACCGTGCCCCCATAAGATAATGCAACATACAATAAATAATTTTAAAGAAAAGTGTAAATAATCCATAACTACACTAATCCTATGAAACCATAATAGCCATTTGGATCCGCACCAAAATTAAACCAGCACCAATGGATAGTAATGAGAGCCCAGATACTAAGCTTGAACCGGTAGTGGTAGATAATAACAAGAGGCCACATGCCGGGTTCGAACTAGAAATGATAAGTAAAAATGAGATGCCATATACATGACACATACAACAAAACTCATAATCAGATGTCGAACTCGAAACGATACTCAGAGGAACCACAACTCCTAGAACAACAGTAATAAGTACCAGAACTCCAAAATCATCAGAACCAGATGCTAGACTCAAACCAAAACTCATAGTAACCATACTCAACTATAAAATTAAAACCCAAATCATACTATAACCAATGTCAAAGTTGTACCAAAATTCACAAGCAATGACTGAAATAGAGCATATGTTGGCCATAACCTATAACTAAAATACATTAAATAATCATTCACATATCATAATTTAAAAGTGATGAATCCAAGTAATTGCAACTTAATTCCACTTCCTAAAGTGATAGATTCCATATCATACTAAAAGATAAGGGGCTAAAATTTATGAGAATGGGGCCCTAACTTAATAAATAAGGCATGATATATATATATATATATACACACATACATATATATATATATATCAATATATATATATATATATATATATATATATATATATATATCAAATGATACGCAAACTACAAGTACTTGTCAAAAACTTAGCATAATAGCACACAATTATCATCAATAAGCTCAATCTAAAGATAAGGAAAGCTTAGCTTACCTGGACGTCAAGCTAAAAAACCTCTCCGAGAAGCCTTTGAATTGTGTTCTACTAGAACCTGAGCTTGAATAACTTGATACAGATAATTATTTATCTTTTGGAATTCAATTAAAATACTAAAAATTTACTCTAGAAATAGAATGCTATTGTCAGTAGCTTATATATATACATATATATATATATATACATATATATATATATATACATATATATGTGTGTGTGTGTGTGTGTGTAACCAAAAGTAAGAAAAGGGTATATTTATGCCTACTATGTACATATACTATGAAATTTACAATTTAGGCAAGTTTCAATGGTTATGTTGCAATATATTAGGAATTATCATAAAAGTGACGCTACTTGTATTCAAAGGTTACCACCTTGGATGTGTAATACACATTGAACTCTCCCTCCACTTCCATGTGGAAGTAGAGGTGTTACTTTATGATTTTTAAACTTGTTATATATATTCGAATATTATATGGGTTCGCAGTAAAATAAATACAACATTTTGAATAAATCATAACTAATAGAAAATTATTTCTAATAAAATATCTATTATATATTCATCATATTTTAACATATCTAGGTTCACTATCTCCACTTAAAATATTAATAAGTTATAGAACTATTTATAAAGTAATCCAGATATATTATAACTAAAGAATAATATCAACATTAAAAATATTTTGGAAAGATAATAAATTATATTTTTACCAAATGCCAATTTAGATTAAATATCCACAATATATTTGGTATAACTAAAATCTCAACGAACCTCTCAAAAATCAAACTGTCTGTCCCAGCAAGTCATAAACAACTTGGGGCAGTTATAGAAAAGCTTTAGACACCGAAATGCATGAAAATGAGGAGAATGACCTTGGGGGTCATTACAAATCCACTACGAAAAGGACTTTCGTCCGCGAAAGTAAAGGATAAGGAAATACCTAAAGGCTCAAATAGGTACTGGGCCTGCATATCACGCTCAGTCTCCCAGGTAGCCTTCTCCACTACATGGTGACACTATTGAACCTCAACTACTGGAATGTCCCTGGAGCACAACTGTCTGCCATCTTTGGAAAAAATGAACACTTGGTCTTCCACAAATTCCAATCACTCGTCCAACCAAACCGATTCCTATTGAAGCATGTGCAACTCCTCTGGAATGTACTACTGGGTGGATGGTTGAAAAGGTAAGAGGAAATGCCTACATATATGCTACCTCCTCAACTGCCTGCAGAATCTCAAAGGGTCCAATATAGCTAGGACTAAGCTTGTCCCTCCTTCGGAACCTCATCACACCCTTCATGAGCGATACTCATAGGAAGACCCTATCACTAACTCTAAATTACAATCGGTGATGTCTTCGATCAACACATAAAATGAACCACCCTAGGTTCTTGACGTAATAGGCATCCCAAGTCTGACCAAGACAAGAGACCACCCCCATTACCCAACCCAACCTCCAGCCGCCTGCCATGAGTTGGCCAAATTTTGAGCATGAAACATAATAGTGTAACAGCTCACACAAAGACCCCCGGAATAGATCACAATAGTAACTAACCCAACCGAGTCCAACCATACCGTACCAATAATCCAACTATACAAAAACAAGGCCATAGCCAAAGATGTTCCAAAATATGATATAATTAATCCCAAAATGAAACATAACGGAACAGTGAGAAATTTTGTCCGATGATGCTAGCCTCCTAGCCTATTCTAATGAAAAGGATGACACTAATACCAATCCCACCCATACCAACCTATAGAAGTACCATAAAGCCTCTATCCAAAAGAGTGATGAAATTTGGTTGGGACATGCCCCCAACCATCGCCAAAACTAATATCCAAAATAAAGTTAAAATGTCTAAAGATATCCATAACATGAAAGGATGGAACTTACCACATCACTCCAAATGCTATCCCCAAGTCAATCACTATTAGGAGGAATAAAACGGCCTGTTCCTGCATAGCATGATTATACAACCGCTAGCAGATGGGGTTAGCAAGTGACTACTAGTATGATCTCTGGATAAGGATAAAATAATGTCATTTATAAAACCAAGTAAAACCTTCCATGATGCATACAACCATACATACATACATACATACATATATATATACATATATATATATATAAAACTATGCTGGGAAAAAGGGACCAGGTTTAGCATGCCTTTAAAACCTTTACCTATGCTGTGTAGCTATGCCATTCTAAACCACACACGGGCTATATGGGTTCATCTCCACCTACTGAAAGGGTCCCAGTGTGTGTAGCGACATGAAAAGGGAAGTATCATATGGTATGACTAGTACATCCCCAAAATAAAGTGTGACATCATGCACACGATCACCAAGACCAACCTTATATCGGCAAATATGAGTTTCTAATTTTGGTCCCCCAAGGACCTCCACCGTCCATGGCTTTGCTACCCATCCTACCATTTTTGCCCGAATTAAAACCATTTTCCAAATAACTAAGCCATTATCCATTTACTAACCAAGGCCATTGATATTGGTATTATCATACCAACCCTTACTTGCAAGTATCATCCATAGCCAACCATTTGTAGGTTTAAGGGGACTTTCAAGTGCCTTTTCATTTACCATATTAAACCACTTGGGAGAATTCCATGTTCCCGTCAAGCATAACCAATTAAAATTAGCCGTTCCAAACTATTTTAACCATGCATAATTCTTTTACCAAGTTTAAAACATGCAAGAGTTCTATTAAAAGAAGTCAATGCTATGAACATATCTTTATAAGCATTTTGTCAAATACATTGGGGACATAATATGACAAAAAACAATTCCAATTACCAATAAACCATTCCCATTCAATTCGACTATACAAAACCACCATGAATGCATATAAAAGCATAATTAAAACCATGGGAAACCATAACACCACAGATAACATCAAAACCCCCAAATTATATTTGAAAGCCAAAGTTATGCAAAAGTAAAACCATGAAAACATTCATATAAACCATGTCTTTAATTAAATTAGCAAAAAGAAAAGAGAAACATGTCTTAAACCAAGATGCTGAAGGAAAGAAATCACCAAGATAAGCCCCAAATTGATCCCTTAGTTGAAACCCTAGCTTTCCTTGTCCAAAAGTTTTTAAGAGAATTATGGAGTGTTTAGGAAGAATTTCTAAGTATTAATGAATAGCATATTAGGGTAAATAACCTCCCAAATAGGTTAGAAGTTGTGAGACCCTATTAGGATAAGTAGGGAAATATTCAGAATACCCCCACTTAAGTTGCACAAAAATCCCATCATACGGACACGATTGACTCTCGCGAGTCGTACCCTCCCTATACGATTGGTATCCACCACTTATATCTAAGCCTCAACCCTTAGATCAATCACTGTCCAGTATACGACTCATTTTATAATGTCATAACTAGCATACGATCCATATCCATGACCCGTATCCCTGGCAGAATAAAATACCAGGAGGATTTAGACACTGTTTATCATACGAGTCCCTGGTATGATTCATACCCTGGCTTACGGATCATGGTGAGCCACTCGTACTCATATCCAACCTAATTAACCATGTCTAAGATTAAGTTAAGGAACCAAATGATGTGTAAACACCAATACAACTTGTACCCCTAAGTCATACCTGTTCCAGTAACCAAAATCCATCCCATCAACCAACACTGATCAGTAAATGACCAGACCATACTACCCGTACCCCAACATACTGCTCATACCCATGAGTCATATTGGGCCCAGAGATCAAAATTCCAAGAAATTTTCTAAAATTTAGAAACTAAGGTATTTTAGTTTCCCCTACTAGGAACATTCGTCCCTGATGATGGGAAAGGTAGAGGTAACCATACTCTAGAATCATTTGCATTATGTTATCAAATATATTCCTAATCTCTAATGAACTTCGAAAATAAAGAGCCAAAGATGTTAATCTTTCCTTTAACAAACTCAGAAAATAAAGATGTGTTGAAGACACATATCTTTCGCATAAATCATAGGAGCAAAAAACAAATGTGGATACTTGGACTTCATGTCTTCTTCTGCTTCCCAAGAAGCTTCTTCCACCTTATGGTTCCGCCAAAGAACCTTAATCGAAGCCATATCCTTGGTCCGCAACGAACGAACCTGCCTATCCAAGATCTCAATCGGAACCTTTTAATAAGACAATAAATTAGTGAGACCCAATCCTTTCAAAGGAACAACCGAAGAAGGATCACCAATTTACTTCCTCAACATGGAAACATAAAAGACCGGATGAACCAAGCTCAAGATAGAAGGAAACTCCAGCTCATAAGCAACATTACCAGCTTTCCCCAAAAGCTCATAAAGACCCACATACTGGGGACTGAGCTTCCCCTTCTTGCCAAACTACACTGCTCCCTTTATGGGAGATACCTTGAGTAAACCTTGTCCCCAACATCAAACTCCAAGTCTCTATGCCAAACATCCACATAGGACTTTTGGTGACTTTGGGAGGCCTTAAGACTATCCCAAATCACCTTCATCTTCTCCATAGACTGGTAAACCAAGTTCGGACCAAAGATGTCTGCCTCACCAAGCTCAAACCAACCAATAGGAGATCTACACCTCTTGCCATACAATGCCTCAAAAGGGGCCATACCAATACTAGAATGATAGCTATTATTGTAAGCAAATTCTACCAAAGGTAGATCCTCAACCCAATTGCCACCATAGTCAATCACGCAGGCCCGAAGCATATCCTCTAATGTCTGAATACTTCTCTCTGCTTGCCTATCCATCTACAGATAAAAAGCAATACTCAAACTAACCTTAGTCCCCAACCCTTTCTAAAAAGACCGCCAGAAGTGAGAGGTAAATTGGATGCCACGATCAGAAATAATCAAAATAGGAACCCCATCTAGCATCACAATGTATTGAAGATACAACTTCGCATAACCCTTTATCGAGAAGGTAGTCCACACTGGCAAAAAGTACGTAGACTTAGTCATCCTATCCATGATGACACAGATCGAATCATACTAATTTTGAGACCGAGGAAAATCGATAACAAAGTCCATATTGATCAATTCCCACTTTCACTCGGGCAAATCAATTTCTTGATACAACCCTCCTGGCCTCATATGCTCAACCTTAACCTGTTGACACACCATGCATTTGGCCTTACAATTAGCCACATCTCTCTTCATACTTCAACTAATAGATCTCCTTGAGATCATGATACATCTTAGTTTAGCCTTGATAGACAACATAGAGCGACTCATGCGCCTCATCCAAAACCCTTTATCACAAGTCATCGACATCAGGAACACACAACCTCTCTCTATACCATAAAGTACCATCACCACTGATCTCAAACACCACTACCTTTTTCCCACCAACGTCACTCTTGAATTTTATCAAGATAGGATCCAACATATTTTTCTCCTTGATCTCTACACTAAGAGAAGATCGAACCACTTCTTGCACCACTATACCACCATCTATGGAGTCCAAGAGACGAACTTCAAGATTTTCCAAATGGTGGATATCCTTTACCAATTCTGAATTTCCTTCCTCCACATGAGCCAAACTCCCCATGGATAACCTGCTAAGAGCATCAAAACCACATTAGCCTTACCTGGGTGGTAGTGAAGACTCATATTATAATCCTTGAGAAGCTCAAGCCATCTCCTCTACCTGAGATTAAGCTCTTTCTGAGTGAACACAAACTGTAGATACTTATGATAAAAAAGGATATCCACATGGACACCATACAAATAATGTAACCATATTTTCATAGCAAACACAACTGCCAACTACTCCAAATCATGAGTAGGATAATTTCTCTCGTGTACCTTCAACTACCTAGAAGCATAGGTAATCACCTTCCCATGCTGAATTAACACATACCCAAGACCTACTCGAGATGGATCACAAAAATCCACGAACCCATCATTACTTTCTGGCAAAGTTAAAATTAGAGATGAAGTTAACTTATCCTTTAACTTCTCGAAACTTCCTTTGTAAGTATCTGACCAAGAAAACTTAACCTTCTTCCAAGTCAGCTTAGTCAAAGGAGAAGATATCGATGAAAATCTTTCCATAAATAACCTATAATGCCCAACTAAACTAAGATGCTCCAAACATTGGATGGAGTCATAGGTATAGGTTACCTCTTCACCATAACAACCTTCTACGGATCCCCCATGTTCCGTTCACTAGAAATAATATGACCCAAGAAAGTCACAGCGTTAAACCAAAACTCACCTTGGAGAACTTGGCATACAACTGCAGTTCCTTTAAGGTCTACAGCACCACATGGAGGTCATTAGCATGATCCACCTCACTTTTCAAATAAACCAAAATGTCATCAATGAACACAATAATGAAGAGATCTAAATGTTTCTCGAATACCCTATTTATCAGATCCATAAATGCAATCAAAGATTTAGTCAACCCAAATAACATCACAAGAAATTTAATGTGCCTATAACGAGTATGAAAATCCATCTTAGGGATATCCATCTCCCTTATCTTTAGCTGATGGTACCTATACTGAAGATCTTTCTTAGAAAAGAACTTGGCACCTTGTAGCTGGTCAAGCAGATCATTTATCCTTGGAAGAAGATACTTGTTCTTGACTGTTACCTTGTTCAACTTCCTATAGTTATTGCACATTCAAAGGGAACCATCTTTCTTGTGCATAAGCAACACTAGTGCATCCTAAGGAGATACACTAGGATGAATAAGCCCCCTATCCAAAAGATCTTTAAGTTGCTCCTTGAGTTTTCTTAACTCTGCTAGAGCCATTCTATATGGAGGAATAAAAATTTGACCAGTGTCCGAAAGCAAATCAATATCAAACTCTATTTCCTTGTCTGGAGGAACACCAGGAAAATCAGCCAAATAACCTCTGGAAACTCATTAACCACTGGAACTAACTGAAAAGAAGGACCTTTCGAGTTATAATCATTAACCCAAACCAAGTAATAAAGACAACCTTTGGAGATTAACCTCCAAGATCTAAGATAAGAAATAAACCTCCCGTTAGGAGCTAAGGAAATACCCTTCCACTCTATAACCGGTTCACCAGGGAACCTAAAGATAACCCTATGGGTACGACAATCCAAGGATGCATAAAAAGAGTGTAACCAGTCCATACCCAGAATAATATCAAAATCCACCATATCCAACTCAAACAGATCCTCCAAGGTCTACTGCCACCAACAGATACCACACCCCTATAGACTCTCTTAGTAATAATTGAGCCACCTATTGGGGTTGAAGCAGAAAAAGGATCCGAAATAACTTTCTAATCAAAACCAAAAGATATAGCCATATAAGGAGTCACATAAGAGAGAGTAGACCCCGAATCAAGAAAATAATATATGTCACAAGAGAAAAGTTATAATGTACCAATAACAATTATAGATGATGTCTTAGATTCCTTTTGGGATGACAAAGCATACAACCTATTTCGACCAATACTAGAACCAGGAGAAGGAATAGAGGCAGGAGCAGAAGATGAAGCCACAAAAATCTTATTTGCCTCCATAACAACCTTATTAATCAAAAAATCCCTGAGCCAATGGACTACATAGCCATACTTGAAGCATTTGTCCCTTCCTTCATCGCAATAACCCTGATAAGGACGACCACAAAACTAACAAGAAAGACATAAAGAAATTAATTGACCTTCGCTCGCTCGAGATTGGACACCCTATGCCCGAGAATTATGACCACCATAATGACTCCTGACGCTCGATTGATAAGAAGCAATAGCTGAAGAGTAGGAACCAGAACTCCTCCACTTTTTTCTGCCACTTTCCACCATCTCTACTACTATGAGACTGAGCACCTCCCTGATAAAAATATCTGCCCCTCTTTCCTTGCCTATCTCTAAACTTTACCTTCTTTCTCTTATCATCCTTCACTTGCTGCATATAAATAGTCAACCTAAAGATGTCCATATCTTTAATTAGGAAAGCAATCTTGCTCTCTAAAATTAGATCTTGATTCAACCCAGAAGTGAACTTCCTCATTCTAGCCCATATGTCATCCACTAAATCAGGAGCATACCTTGACCACTAGTGAAACTTTTAAGGCATATTCCTTTAAAGACATCCTCCCCTGCTTGAGGTTTACAAACTCCTCCATATTTGTTTTCCTCAACTCTTTAGGAAAGAAACAATCCAGAAAATCACCAGAGAAGGTATCCCATAAGGATGACTCCTCTACATCTCCTTTATCCCTATCCCACTTTTTATACCATTGACATGTAACTTATTTGAACTGATAAAATACAAAGTTCTCCCCCTCCTCATTAGTAGCCTGCATCACCCAAAATATCTTTTCCATCTTATCCAAGAAGCCTTATGGATCCTCCTCCAGCTTCACTCTAAAAAAACAGAGAACCCTTTTTTATAAATTGGCCAACCCTCATTGCCTCAGCAGATAAAGCACCAGACACATCCCACTCAGCCTGAAAATAAACCAACTTAGCAATACCATGAATAGACTGATGGAATTTTATATTAGTCACCTCCTCTTGAGGAGGACTAGTAGCAACTAGTTGAACTTCATAATTATCGGGGATAGGATTGTGAGATCAAAGATGAACCCCAAAAGTAGGATGCACCCCTTTAACATTACCCCTAGATGGTATAGAAGGATTTTCTTGTATTCCAGATCTATGAGGCATGACCTAAAAGATGAATAAATAAGAATTAGAGATGATTCTAGGACTGAGAATTCAAACTTGAAGATAGAATACAAAGAAAGTGAAACATTTCTAAATGCCTTGTAGCCTTTCCCTTATGAGTATGGTGCGCTACACACCCTTAAAAGAGACTCTACTAGACATGACTTTATGGAATCCCTATTGACCACGAAGCTAGGCTCTGATACCAACTTAAAATGACCCGCCATGGGGCCTTGTAGTAATGGATATCCCAAGTCTGACCAAGACCGGAGACCACCCCCGTTACCCAACCCAACCTCCATCCACCTGCTCTGAGTTGGCTAAATTCTGAGCTTGAAACATAATAGTGTGACAACTCACACAAAGACCCTGGGAATTGATCACAATAGTAACCAACCCAACCGAGTCCAACCATTCCATAACAATAATCCAACCATACCAAAACAAGGCCATAAACTAGTTCATAACCAAGGATGTTCCAAAACATGATATGACTAATCACAAAATGAAACATGACAGAATTGTGAGAAATATTATCCGATGATGCCAGCCTCTCAGCCTATTCCAATGTTTAGGCCGACACCAATACCTATCCCGCCTATACCAACCCATAAAAGTACCACAAAGCCTCTATCCAAAAAAGTAATGAAATTCAGTTAGGACATACCCCCAACCATAGCTAAAAATAATATCCAAAATAAAGTCAAAATGTCTAAAAATATACATAACAGGAAATGATTCCTTCCAAAACGATGAAAGCTCACCACTTTTGTCCAAATATTTCCCCCGAGTCAATCACTATATAGGAGGAGTAGAATGGTCGGTTCCTGTATAGCATAGGTATACAGTCTCCAGTAGACGGGGTTAGCGAGTTACCACTAGCATGATCACTGGACAAGGATAAAATAATGCCACTTAAAAAACTAAGTAAAACCATACATGATGCATACAAACATACATACATACATACATATATATATATATATATATATATATATATATATAAAACTATGCTTAGAAAAAAGGACTGGGTTTAGCATGCTTTAAAACCTTTACCTAGGCTATGTAGCTTTGCCATCCTAAACTACCCACGGGCTATAAGTGCTTAGCTCCCCTGCGGAAAGGGCACCAGTGCGTGTAGGCGCCGCATGACCAGGGAAGTATCCCATGGGATGACTAGTACATCCCCAAAATAAAGTGTTACATCATGTACATGGTCACCAAGACCAACTACATATCGACAATATGAATTTTTCAGTTTTGGTCCCCTTGGGACCTTCACCTTCCATGAATTTGCTACACATCCCGCCATTATTGCCCAATTAAAACCAGTTTACAAATAACCAAACCATTATCCATTTATTAACCAAGGCCATTGATACTGGTATCGTCATACCAACCCTTACTTGCAAGTATCATCTATAGCCAACCATTTATAGGTAGGGGACTTTTAAGTGCCTTTCCATTTACCATATCAAACCACTTGGGAGACTTCCATGTTCCCCACAAGCATAACCAATTAGCCTTAGCCTTTCCAAACCATTTAAACCATGCATAATTCCTTTACCAAGATTAAAACATGTAAGAGTTCCATTAAAGGAAGTCAATGCAATGAACATATCTTTATAAGCATTTTGTCAAACACATTAGGGACATAATATGACCAAAACCAATTCTAATAAATAATTAACCATTCCCATTAAATTCGATTATCCAAAATAGCCATTATAAAATTATAATTAAAACTATGGGAAACCATAACAAAGAAAATAACATCAAAATCCCCAAATCATATTTGAAAGCCGAAGACATGCAATAGTAAAACCATGAAAATATTCATATAAACCATGCCTTTAATTAAATTAACACTAAGGGAAGAGAAACAGGCCTTAAACCTAGATGATAATTGAAAGAAATCATCAAGTTAAGCCCTAAATTAATCTCTAAGTTAAAACCCAGCTTCCCTTGTCCATAAGCTCTTAAGAGAATTATGGAGTGTTTAGGAAGAATTTCTAAGTATTAATAAATAGAATATTAGGGTAAATAACCTCCCAAGTAGGTTAGAATTCATGGGACCCTATTAGGATAAGTAGGGAAGTATCCAAAATACCCCCACTTAAGTTGCAGAAAAATCTCATCACAGGGATACGACTGACCCTCACAAGTGGTACCCTCCTAATATGATTGGTGTCCACTACTCGTATCCAAGCCTCAACCCTTGGATCAAACACTGTCCAGTATATGACTCATCCCACCAAGTCGTAACCACAACATACGATTCGTATCTATGACCCATATCCCTGGAAGAATAAAATACCAGGAGAATATAGATATTATTTACCATCTGAGTCCTTGGTATGATTCGTACCCTAGCTTATGGCTAATGGTGAGCCACTCGTACTCATATCCAACCTAAGTAACCAAGTCTAAGATTAAGTTAAGGAACCAAATGATCCATAACCACCAATATGAATCATACCCCTAAGTCGTACATGTTCTAGTAACAAAAATCCATCCCACCAACCAACATGATTAGTATATGATCGGACCATACCACCCATACCCTAACATATGGCTTATACCAATGAGTTATATTGGGTCCAGAGATTGGAATTCTAGGAAATTTTCTAAGATTTAGAAACTAAGGTGTTTCACCATAACTCTTCTGTGTAATCTAAGCTGCTTGAAGTCTTTTCTAAATCACTCAAACTCGGTTTAATGACTCATGAATCAAATGTTTTCCACAAGGCCTAGCCTTCAAAGTCTCAAACCAACCTACAAAAAATTAATATTGTCTACCATACAATGCCTTAAATGGTGCCATCTGAATACTAGAATAAAAGTAGTTTTGATATACAAACTCTACCAAAGTTAGAAACTAATCCTACTGACCTATAAAATCCAACACACAAGTGCAGAACATGTCCTCAAAGACCTGAATCATTTTCTCTGACTGCCCATTAGTCTGGGAATAAAATGCAATACTAAGGTCAACCTGGGTACCCAACTTCTCTTGAAATATCCTTCAGATTCTAGAAGTGAGCTGAGAGCCTCGGTTTGAAATAAAAGACACAGGTACCCCTTGTAAGAAAACTACCTTTTGAATATAAACATAGGCTAACCACTTGGTACTATAGAAAACTTGAACTAGGATAAAATATGTAGACTTGGTCAATCAATCAATAATGGCCCAAATTCTATCAAAACCATAGGAAGTGTGAGGCAACCTACCTATGAAATCCATCATAACTCACTCCCCCTTCCACTTTGGAATGGGTAGATACTGAAGTAATTTACCAGGTCTCTGATGCTCAACTTTTAACTGCTAATAATAAGGGCATTGAGCCACAAACCCTGCTATATCTCTCCACATAACCTTCCACCAGTAATGCTACCTCAAATCCCTATACATTTACCTTTAGGGAGTCAGAACACTCAAGTAATTTGAGTCAATCAATCAAATTTGGAGCTACACTTAAGACTCAATGATTTAGGGGTTTTGAGTCAAGAAATCATGAAATCAATACTAAACGAAAAGAGATTTGACCTTAGATTGTAGCAAGATTCAATTTCACATGTTGCTTAAGCTCCAATTTAACCCACAAGACTCATTTAGAAGGTGTTACACTCCATTAGGTTTTAAGGTTTAAGAAGGAGCCACAAAAGACCAAAATCTCATACAAGACAACACTTAATTAAGCTTTGCTCAGGACTCGGGTTAGTGCGGTCGCGCTCTCTGCCTAGCCGCAGTCGCAGTACCATGGTCATGCCTTGACAATTGCGGTCACAGTATCTCGGTCAACACTAGGCATGGATAAATCTTTGAACTTGATTTTGAGCTTCTGTCAATGCCTCGAGATGCATCCAGGGTCTGTCTTGAACAAATAAGATATGTAACCCCATAATTTTTTATGTTCTAGACGTGTTGGCAAAGTTAAATTTTGCGTACGAGGTTGTTTTACCAAAGTTTTCACTTAGTGTTCAATTAGGACCAACAAAGACTTCTAATTGAGAAAGTAGTTCGAAGAATCAAATAAACCACCCGGTAACTGAACTATTGGTCCCCTTCAGTCACTAGTGACTTAGGACGGCTATAAAGAAGCTCTGTCGGTGAAAATAGGCAAGAATACAGATAATGACCTGAAGGGCCATTACAATATCAACTACTAAGGAACTTTCGTCCCCAAAAGTTAAAGTCAAGAAAGTACCTAAAGTCTCGAACAAGTAAGGATACTGGGCCCGCATCTCATTCTTGATCTCCTAAGTAGCTTCCTGTACTAGGCAATGCCTCGACTGGACGTTGACTATTAGAATCTCCCTGGTACACAGTCGCCTCACATCACTATCCAAAACTAGCATGGGATCCTCCACAAAGGTCAACTTCTCATCTAACTGGACCGAGTCCCATCTAAGCACATGAGAAGGATCAAGAATATATTTCTGCAACATAGAGACTTGGAAAATTAGATGAATAGCGGCAAAGTCTGGAGGTAAGGCCAACTCATAAGCTACCTCACCAGCTACTCAGAGAATCTTAAAAGGGCAAATATAGCGAGGTTAAGATTACATTTCCTCCCAAATCTCATCATAGCTCTCATAGGTGAAACATGAATGAATACATGATCACCAACTCTAAATCTCAAGGAATGGAGTCTACAATTGGCATAGGCCTTCTACCTACTCTGGGCTGCTCTCAGTCTATCCTGAATCACCCTGACTCTATCCAACAAGTCCTAAAGCAAGTCTGTACCACAGGGTCTAACCTCTAAAGTCTCAAAACATCCTATGGGGAAACGACACTGCCTACCATAAAATACCTCATAAGGTGCCATCTCAATACTCGAATAATAACTGTTGTTGTAGGCGAACTCCATCAATGTAAAGTGCTGATCCTACTGACCTCCAAAATCTATAACACAAGTTTGAAGCATATCCTAAAGCACCTAAATAGTCCACTTAGACTGACCATCCATCTGCGAAGAAATGTTATACTCAAATCTACTCTAGTACCACACCCTAAAATTCTCTCTAAAACCTTGAAGTAAACTCAGAACCATGATCTGATATGATAGACATATGACCCTATGCAAATGAACTATCTCCCGTATACAATCTGGGCTAATCTCTCAGCACTGAAGGTCATCTGAATAGGAATAAAGTACGCTAACTTTGTCAAGTAATCCACAATAACCTAAATACCATTGTGACCATAGGAAGTATGAGTCAACCCACTAATAAAGTCCATGCCAATCCTTTTCTATTTCCACTCGAGAATGGGCAATATCTGAGTTAATTCACTCGGTTGTTGATGCTCATCCTTAACCTACTGAAAATATAGGAAATGAGCCATAAAGTCTGCCATATCCTTCTTCATACCATCTCACCAGTACAACTGCCTCAGATCTCTAGACATCTTGGTTGTACCAGGATAAATAAAATATCTAGAACTTTAAGCCTCGTGCGGAATCGATGAAATCAAATCATCGAGTTGGGGAACACAAGTATGACCCTGAAATCTCAAGATACCCTCAGAATCTATGGTGTGTCTCCCAGACTCACCACTCACTACTCGATCACAGAGAAGGAACAATTTACTATCCTTGAATAGATGGTCATCAATCTGCTCAAACAAGGAGGACCTCGCCTTCACACGAGCCAAGATCTGAAATATCAAGGTGAACCATCAAATTGGCCAAGGACTGGTGTCCTATTCCAAGGGCCTCTGAGAAACTGAAATACAACACAAACTATCCATGCTTACCTCCTTGTGACTCAAGGCATCCACCACCACATTAGCCTTACCCGGATATGCAAGAAAGACATATCATAATCTTTTAGTAACTCCATCCACCTACACTGGCAAGCATTAAGCTCTTGCTAGGTCATAAGATGCTGAAGACTACAATGATTGGTGAAAATTTCACAACACACACCATATAAGTAATGCCTCCAAATCTTGAGCACAAAAACTACTACTACCAACTCTAAATCATGAGTGGGGCAGTTACGCTCATGTACCTTAAGATATCTAGAAGCATAGGCAATGACACAACCCTACCTCATCCTCAACTTGAAGAGCGAACACTGAGGCTAAGGTGAGACAATCCTTGAGCTTTTCAAAGCTCAACTCACACTCTTTAAACCATCAGAAGGGAACTTCCTTATGGGCCAATCTAGTTATAGGGGATGATAAGGTAGTAAAGCTCTCAACAAAACTCCTATAATAATCGACCAACTAATAAGATTGCGAACCTCAGTCAGAGACGTAGGCCTTACCCAATCATGAATCATCGAAATCTTAGTTGGGTCTGCCATAATACCCACCTTGGACACCGCGTGTCCAAGAAAAGACTCCGACAATTCCCAAAACTCATACTTAGAGAACTTAGAAAAAAGAACATGCTCTTATAAAACCTAGAGCACAATCCTTAAATACTGTGCGTGCTTCTCATTACTCCTCGAATGCACAACATATTATCGATGAACACAATTATAAAGTAGTCTAGATAAGGTTTGAACACACGGTCCATAAAGTTCATAAATGTATCTAGGGCATTAGTCAACCCAAAGGACATCACCAAAAACTCATAGTGACCATAACGGGTTCTAAAGGCTATCACCAAAAACTCATAGTGACCATAACGGGTTCTAAAGGCTATCTTTGGGATATCGTCAGCCCGAATCCTCAACCGATGATAACCGTACTTCAAATCTATCTTAGAAAATATAGTTGTGCCCTGAAGATGGTCAGAAAAATCATCAATGCGAGGCATAGGATAACGGTTCTTCACCGTCACCTTATTAAGATGCTTATAATCAATACACATAAAAAAACTCACACATAATAGGAATAGAGCCAAGTATCTGGCTCTCTACACTGGTATTATACACATAGGCAAGATAAGACTTGTAACCCCTTGACATAAGCTATCTAGAACAAACAAAAGAAATAATGCCCGTCGACTCACGACTAATTGCTCCCTATTTCCAGATTAAAGGTACATCAGGCATGGTTAAGGTAACAGTCTTGGCAAAATAATCCATGACCATATGATAGTGGGATAACTAGTCCATGCCAAGAATCACATCAAAATCCAACTTATCCAAAATAATAAGATCATCATAAGTATCTTCATTACTAACTGTCACAATACATGATCTGAATACCTGATCCACTACTAAAGAATCATTTATGAGAGTAGACACATGCAATGGCATAGATAATAAATCACTAGTCAACTCCAACCATGGTACATAATAAGCAATATATAAGAATAAGTAGATCTAGAATCAAATAAAGCTAGTGCCGACTTACGGCATACAAGAATAACACCTCTGACTACAACATCCGAAGTCTCATCCTCAGGACTAGTAGGTAATGCATACAACTGACCACGCCCGCCACATGGTTAGGACTTGAACAACCAGCTGCTCTACCTGCTTGAGTACCACCTCAAGCACCCTGCTAACTACCTTTATGACCTTGTACACCACCCCTACCTAAGGGATGAACCACCCTAATAGGAGTAGCTCCCAGGGCTACAACAACCATCACCAACGACTAGGGCACTATCTAGAGAAATAACCAGGAAGTCTATAAGTAAAACAAGACTCACGAGAAGAACCAGAACTCACATATCCGACTGATCTGACTTAGCTACAATGCCTAGCATAGACCACAGATAAACCTCTCATAGATTGATCACCGTCCTTACTAGGGCATCCAGTAGAAATAAACTAATCCTCAATAATGGTTAGAAGGGCTTCCTGAACGGGTTGACTCTAAGGATAGAGAGATAGACGTGGAGAATTTCCAGCATAAGAAATACCACCTCTAAATTGGGAACTACTACCACTCCCTCCAAATCTTCCCTGAAACTTGGGCCTCTTAGCATTGTCCTCTCATTGCATGTCATTCATTACCTTAATATGATCAGCAGCTTCAGCAAAGGTCCTTCCTACAATAACTAAACTCTGAGTAGCCATCCAAATAGGAATTCTCAATCCTTTTTCAAAGAAGAAAACTCTTTCATACCCAGTTTTTCTAAGAACATCTCAAAGAACTTAGCCCGTGTGAGAAGGTAAGATCCAACTAGTCTAGAACTACTAAAACCCTTCCACTAGTGTCTAACAGACAAGTACAACAAAAATATGGTCCATAAAGCCTATCCTCACAAGTAGTTGGAAACTCAAATGCATCTTCTCCAGGAGCACCCACAAATCTAGGTAAAGCAAACCTTAAGAATTTACCTAGCATCTTCTGCTGCTCAGTGGACATAGCAGGATGGGTCACAACTGGCTAAACAACTATCGACTGAACAACAATTGGAATAGGAGGAACCTCAACTCCAAGAGCTGCAGATATAGGCTGTACTCCTGCTCTGGTATACTGCAAAGTATCAACAATAACCAAAAGCTAAACCAAAGCATCCATAAGCAAAGAAGAAAGAAAGAATCTTAGTGGAGCCTCGGCTGGTCCCTGGCCCACTACTAGATGAGGTAAAAGAGTCTCTAGCTCGAGTGTAGGAATATTATCCTGAGGAGGTACACCCTGATCCCTAACTAGGGATAAATCATGAGTCTGAGTCTTGGGACCCTACTCATGTATCACTAAAGCGCGTACTCTGGGAATCTATGAAAGAGTAAGGTCAACAGAGTATCCTACAAACCAACTCGGACTTTTAGCACGATAAAAATGAAACAAGTGAAGGACTCCTAAAAATGTCTCATAGTCTCCCAAAAAAAAAACAGATACCAATATTCTGATCTGCAGGACTGTATTAGACACTTTCTCTTGTACCAATAATATTGGTGAAACCTAGGCTCTGATACCAATTTGTCATGACCCAAATTTAAGTCATGATGGCACCTACCACATCCCACTGGTAGGTAAGCCAATACCATAACCCAAAGATAATGCAATGGATTCACTTGGTAGAGATATCCAACATGGAACCTATATATGAATCCAATATAAACAATAACATTTCACAACTAAATACAACTAATAATCAATACCAATCTCATGACCTGATAGTATTAGTACAAGTGCTTCTAGACTTAACAAAAGAATTTACAACTCCAAGTCTCAAATGTCTTAAATAATCTCATACATTTGTCTTAGAAACAAAAGACAAATAAAGATAGAGGGGAAAAGAGGCAACTCAAACTTTAAGAACTCACCTTGTCTCCAGATAGTCAACGCAGAATGAATTAGCTCAAAGACGGCAACTAGAACCTAGGTTTGCACCAAAAAGGTACAAAAATGTAGTATGAGTACCAAAATACGAGTACTCGGTAGGTATCATTATCCAATTGAGCTAAATTACAATATAAAGATGATATAAGTAAGACAATAATCTTAAAGTCAAGTATAGGATCGAACCTTAATCTTTGTTGATATCACTGTATCAATAACTATACTAATAAGGCAATAGCATGATATACTAGATCAATATACCCCAACATTGCCATAATAACTAAGTACCATTTCAGAAGTGTAAAGTCACATGTACGATAACAAGGAATTTATGAATAATAAACAACATCAACCATCCTTAGAAAACAAGCACAAGAACTTACCTCAATATCCCATACTATGGGGAAGTACATAAAAGAATGCAATAAAAAGAACTTATCACGGCATCCTATACCACCGGAGAGTACAACAAAAGATCAAACAATAATATAATAAACAATAACTACTCCATAAATGCCGAAGCCACGGGTAGCACAACTCCACCATGGATTATTATCAAAATCCACGTCCAATGTCCATACCATAATGAAACCAATATGGTTATAGGATAATCATATAATAACTCATCCTCTAAAGTGCCTATAAACTCCATGTAAGGTCTAAACTAGTTAACCAATATTTCTGTAAGCCAATAGGTTACAAGTCTTATAGTTACTAGCCATTCAATAGAGAAAAGCTACAAGTTAAAACTACTATCAATTATTAGTCTATCACAATGCCATTTTCTAGCTAGTACACTCATTATAGAAGCCATCAATTAAGCTACCACGACATTAAATATTAGACGTCAACCTAGTTATTCATAATGCAATACTAAGTCCATCATCATTGGGCATGTCACAACCTTAAGGTTTAGTTTTCATATTTTAGGCAAGTAAGGTCAACCAACTAATTTACTAGACTTCTAGTATTCAAGTCATAGTCATTTATTAGAAATAACTAGTTGTCAAATAATCCACTTTACTAGGCAAAATTCCATAGCATAACCATTATTCTAAGTCGAATAGATTTGGTAGGTAAGCCCTTGGTCCTATACAAGGTTTCATATACCAATTAGCCTTAACCCATTAATAGACATAAGTTACTTCTAGTTACTAATTAGGGTCAACAAGGATCACACCTCTTATTGAGTGAATAAGGACAAGGAATGAATAAATATTTACCAAAGAAGACATCATGTCCTAATAACATAAGTGGTTTAGCCCCACACGGCCTAACCTTACAAGTATCAATGCATTTATGTAAATTTTCTCTGTACGACATCATAATATCTTTACCTCTTTCGAATTTACTGGGTATCAACATAACATCAACATATCCTCCAGGTTCACTAGGTATCATTATAGCATCATCACCTCTTTCAAATTTGTTGGGTATCAATTTACATCAACATATCCTCTAAATTCACCGGGCAATATCATAACATCAGTATATCTTTAGGAATCACCGAGAAACATTATAACATCAACATATCCTCTGGATTCATAGAGAAACATCATACATCATTACCTCATTAAAATTCATCAGTTTTTATCATCACATTAACATGTCTTCTGAATTCACCGGGCATCATTATGCCATTTCATATTTCACAAGGTAACAACATACATACATGTACATAGCCAAATAAATAAGCAAATACAAGCCCACAATAATAGGGTAATAAGAATGTAAGAGAACATGTATCATCCTAAGTTAATATTAAGCGTTACCACATAACATGAGCTTAAATATGAGCATGAGTATTTATATGGTATATACACAATCATATCTTTCCTAAGTCCATCCATATCATGACTAAAAGATAATCCATCAAGTATACATATTGACCAATTATCAAACACATATATAATCCAACAATTGGGTTTTATCCATCCATACTCTCCATGACATAATTTAGACACTCACCTAGAATCTAGGTCTCTAAGGAATTTCATAGATCAAGCTTAAGGTAGGTCAAGTACCACTCTTATATTACAAGAATGCAAAAGTCAACCATCATAAGGCTAACATATACCCGTATTAGGATAATTTATTTAGGGGTTTAGGGGTTTTAAGTCAAGAAATCATGAAACCAATACTAAACGAGAAGAGATTTTACCCTAGATTGTAGCAAGATTTAATTTCACCAGTTGCCTATGCTCTAATTTAACCCATCAGACTCACTAAGAAGGTTTTACACTTTATTAGGGTTTAAGGTTTAAGAAGGAGGAATAAAATATCAAAATCCCATCTAAGATAACACTTACATAGGCTTTGCTCAGGCCTCAGGTATTTCGATTGTGCCCTCCGCCTAGCTGTAGTCGTGGCATAGCGGTCTTGCACAACCATCATGGTCATGACATCTCGATCAACATTAGGCATGGCTGAAGCTTGGAACTTGGTTCTGAGCTTTGGTCAATGCCTCGAGATGCATCCGGGGTCCTTTTTGAATAAATAAGATATGCAACCCTATAATTTTCAGTGTTCTAGATGTGTGGGCGAAGTTGAATTTTGCATACAAGATTATTTTATAAAATTTTTATCTTAGTGGTCAATTAGGACCAACGAAGACTTCCAATTGAGAAAGTTATTCGAGGAACCAAACGAACCACCAGGTAACCGAACTATCAATCCCCATAAGTTACTAATGACTTGGAAAAGCTATAGAAAAGCTCTATCAGTAGAAATAGGCAAGAATACAGATAATGACCTGAAGGGTCATTACAGGACCCCATAAGCCTAGAGGGTACTAGCAAGGGAAATAAATAAATGAAGATCTATACTCCAGCAAACATTATCTATAAGTATTAACCCATCCATACCGAATCATATCATGCCCAACTCTTAATGTCGGACTCATACAGGAACTCATATCATTATTATCATTTCACCCTTAATAGTATAATATTATAACATTATTTACAAAACTTGAATCAAAAGTCATAGTATTAATTTCATCATCAATTACCAAACTTGAACCGAAACTCAAATATCAATATCATCATTAATTGTCAGACTTGAATCAGGACTCATATAAACAAACCATAACCATATGCCATACTAATAAATCGTATAAGTAAAATATTATAATAAACCGCCAAACATTACTTGAAATTAGAATCAACTCTCATAAAAGTACCAAAAGAGTCACTAATAAGGATACAACATACATAAATAATTCTACAAAAGCTAACACAAGTCTTGGCCGAAGGTGGGTCGAAGAGGCCTACTTCTAATTCCCAAAATTTATTTTTAGGTAAATTCTACCCCGGACTTGGCTAAGGTATCTAAATTAATTTATAGATGTGAAATAACACATCATTATCCCTAAGATAGCTATTCTCCCTAAAATATAAGTAACTAAGCTAATTACGCCTAAATTACAATCTTAAGATAGCCTAGATAGTACAACTAACCCAAATATTTTCAATCATACCTCCAATACCTAAATTCCACCCTATATCTATCATAAAATCATAATTATACAATGAAATATTAATATATAAAGAGGGTAAACCTAACCTATGTGGACATTGAAGAAAACCTAAAAGAATATGCTAAACCACCAATTTCCCTTTTTGAAAAGCTTTCGCAAGGTTTCACGCTATAAAAATAACAATCAATAATCAATACAAGAATAATGATACCCATATTATATTATTGTGCTTTGGGTCCAAAATTATGTAAAAATCAAATGTGGGGCTTGTTTATGAAATCGCATTTTTGATACCAATACAATGTCCCTATATGTTCAAAGAATATTTACCTAAAAAGGGTGAATTTCAAATTATAATGGTGCTATAATCAAGAGACCAAGCTTTTAGGGATTTTTGAAATAAATGGAGGATTAAACCAAGAAATTGATGGAAGATTACCATAATTTCCAAGAATAGACATGTAAATTAACATTATTAAATGTCCAAAATCACACACAAATGATTCTCCCAAGTTTTCCAACTTTTTTGGGTTCAAAATTCAAAAGAATGGATGAAAACTTGTGAAAATTGGGCTAAGTATGGTATGTATACCCTTCCTAGGTCCATGGATATCACTTAAGTGGACACTGAGTCTCTTAAGTAAACATCACTTAAGCGGTACTTGTTGCCTCAGGACATGTAGTGTAAGGTACACTGATATTATTTAAGAGACACTACTTATGCAACATGCACCTTACTTATGCAATACCAATGAGCCAAGATAGGTTGCTTAAGCGACTGATTGGTCACGTATGTAATGCACCAGCACGAATTGAAACTTAGATCCACCAACCCTTTAGGATTCATCTAAAATCTTGTATATGCAAATAAACTATGGTACCCTATCAAATTCAAAGTTATGGACTCAATGGTTCAAATTTCCATCTGAGGTCATTTTAATTAAAAGTGGGTCCCACATCCACTTTTCATTTTTCTTAATTTTAGACCAATAGCCTGAAATTAATCTAGAAGCCTCGAGACTGAGACCAAGGGTCCACCTAGACTAAAATCGACATTTTGGAGCTTTTGGAATAGTTAAAATTGGCATGCGAGACCATTTGACTAAAGTTTTTGCCCAGTGGCCAAATTGAACCAATGAAGACTTTAAAATAAGGAAATAGCTCTAAAAACCCAATGAACTACTTGATAACCAAATTGTCAATTCTAGCAAGTCATAATTACTTGGAGTGGCCATAGAAAAGCTCTATATTAAAAAAATGAGTGGATATATAGAAAATGACCTGGAGGGTCATTATATTAAACACTGTTCTGACTTATTTATAGCTTGGCTTGGATAAACTTGACTTGGACATAATATGTTAACTTTTTGATTTATTTCTAATTGTTCATTGTTGCTTGTTAATGCGAAGTGTATGTTTCTTAAGTATATTTTGACTTGTTGTGTTGTAACTTAATTATATGTTCATATTCTCATCTTGGATTCGCAAAATGACCCTACCAATACATTATTTTTCTTGTGTGTTGGTAGTAAACCTATATTTACTTTTTTTAGTGTAGCATATTCTAGTGGATCCTATAAGACCTCACTTGTGATTCCAGTAGTGAACTTCAAATTCAAGGGTCAGTACCATATTTTGAGCTACCATGAATCCTTCATGGATGATAAAGTCTTTATTTGTGGACTTATGTTTGTGATTTTTTTCTTGGGATTGCATTATCTTCCTGACAATCTTTATTAGTTTTGGTATGAACAACTTTTGGTTCCTAGGGATTCATTTTGATTAAGTATAATTTTCTATTTTTAAGTTGTAATTATGTTGTTTCTTTAGACATTGATGTTTTATTGATGGATTAGTTCTCTTATCTCTTTTAAGTGTTGATTCTGAGTTATTATTTTAAGGTAGATGGTTCTTCCATCAGGTGAGTAGAGTAGATGACACTCACAGTGGGCTTGGGTCATGAAAAATTTGATACTAGAGCATACATTTATCATACTCATCATACCAAAATGGGTCTAGTAGTGTCTCAAAAAATGGTACGATGACGTGTGTACTTTTATTTAAGAGGCTATAGGACTTTAGGAAATCTATCATTCTTTTTTCTTTCATTCTATAATTTTATTCTAGTTGGTATCTGGCGATCCAAATTAGTATCTAATCTTATTTATTCTTTTGTTGGTAAATGGTAAACACTAGGTCTAATAGAACCCAACCAATAAATCATGCACCAAGTGTTTCTGCTATAGATTTAATTAGGAGAAAAAGAGAACGAGTGAGAGAAAGAGGTAGGGGAAGTAGAGGATGAGCCACACCCTAGTGGTAGAGGTCAAGCGGTGGCTGGATAAAATTTTGAGAGGCCAGTATTACCTCTCCCACCTCAGGATCATTTGGAAGACATGGAAGTAGTAGAAGAACATAGTGTAGAAATCGAGGTAGTAGCTCAAGATAGGGTTGCAGGTCTACCTCTATGTCCATTGAGGTTTCCAATAGGTGTAAGATTTTTAAGTGGGTTAGCTGGGACTAGATCTATACCCACAGTACCGTCTTATCAGGATCCAGTTATTTATTCTACTATCGCCATGGCTTCTAAAATGAATGAATCTTTAGTGACCAATGCTTTTTCTCATCTGGTGTTGTTCTCGGTGATGATTAGTACCAAATATGAACTGTTGAAAAAATTGTTAAAGAAGAAACCTCAAATATTCGAGGTTATTGATTCTGAGGATGCCTTTTAATTTATTATTGATTGATATAATAGGTTACATAATATGGTAATTAAAGTTAAGTTTCTAACTTTTCTACTAGAGAAGGATGCTAAGTAATGGTCGAGGGTGTAGGCTGAATATCGATCGCTTACTTTGCCTCCACTAACTTAGGAGTGATTCCACACTATTTTCTTAGAGAAATATGTTCCATGGGCCATTTGTAACCATAAAAAGGATGAGCTTTTGGCATTGGATTAGGGTGAAATATTGATTGTAGTCGATAAGGCCAAGTTTCATATCTTGTCTCGCTATGCTACACAACAGTTGACTTTTGATGAGGAAAGGACTTACCAATATGTTAAAGGTTTAAATTATAACCTCCAGGTATTGTTTATGCATATGGCTTTAGCAGGGTAAGGTTTCAACGAAGTTTTTGACTATGTGAAAAAATTAGCGGGGGTTACCCAAGTGGGTTAGGTTAAGTTATTAGACAAGAAATCTTGAAATATTAGGAATTTTAGTAGGTCTTACTCTAAAGGTCATTTTTAGTAGGCCTCTTTAGCCTATCCTAATCAATTAGACTTGCCAGCTTCATATGTAGTTCTAGCTAAGGGTTCTTCTTTGGCATAGGTTGTTAGAGGCTAAGAGGCTTCTTACTTTTATAACAGTAGGCATTCTCTTAGGTAGGGATATTAATATTATGGTACAGAAGGTCACTTTAAAAAAGTTTGTTGTAAGGAATGCCAATATCCAGATGCAGCAACAACTCGGGCTATAGTCCCAATGGGTAGAAAAGGAGAAGGAAGCAGTAGGGGTCTTCCACAAAAAGGATAAGGAAATATTATAGATGGTCGGGGTGGTTAAAAATGTGATGGTCTTACGGGAGGATTATATTTAGTAAAACAATTAACTCAGATAAATGACCAAGCTCACTATTATGAATTTTAAGAAAAGACTAATCCGAGGCTTCTAACGTAGTAATCACAGGTATTATTTTTGTTTGTGGGTCAAAATCTGGTTTGTTATATACTTTATTATCTTCTTTTATGTGTTTACTCTAGTGGGTAAGTCTATGATAGTGACCTATGTTTGTCATTCTTGCTTTGTATTATTTGGGGGTTTTCAAACTTGGGCAGACTTAGTTATTTTAAGCTCTGATATAATTCTAAGTATGACCTATTTATCTCCATATCATGTCGTTTTAAATTGTAATGCTAAAAAAATGACTCTAGCTATTCCTAGGATGAAGGAACTAGAGTGGGAGGGAAAGTATAAGGCAAAACATGTGTTTCCTTCAGACCTATCGGTATGCCTCCAAATAGGGATATCAATTTTACGTTGACTTAGAGCCGGGCACTCACCTTATTTTTATTAAACCTTGTCTAATGGCTCTACCAGAGTTGAGGGAGCTTTAAACTCAATCGTGGGAGCTACTTGACAAAGGATTTCTTTGTCCAACTGATTCACCTTGGGATGCTCTGATCTTGTTTCTCAAGAATAAGAATAGTAGCTTAAGGATGTGCATTGATTACAAAAAGGTGAATAAGGTTACATAGATGACTTGTTTTATTAGTTAAAGGGTGCATCGGTTTTTTCAAAAATTGATTTATGGTCAGGTTATATCATTTATAAATTAGATTGAAGTACATATCAAAGATAGCTTTTATAACTCAGAATAACCATTATGAGTTTCTGGTGATGTTTTTTGGGTTGACTAATGCACTTTCAACCTTTATGAGTTTAGTGAATAGGGTCTTTAAGTTGTTCTTGGTTTCTTTTGTTATTGTGTTTATTGATGATATTTTGTGTACTCCAATAGTAAGAAAGAAGATGTAGGACTTCTTCACATAGCTTGGAGATTTTGAGGGAGAAGATATTACTTGCTAAGATTTCAAAGTTTAAATTCTTATTATCATCAATTACCTTTTTAGACCATGTGGTTCCTATAAAGGGGTGATGGTGGATTACCAGAATATTGAGGCAGTAAAGAATTGGAATTATCCTAGTTTTGTGATCGAGGTAAGAAGTTTTGTGGGTCTTGCTATTTATTATTGTAGATTTATCAAGAACATTACATCCATTACAACACACTTGACAAGGTTGACTCAAAAGGAAGTGTCATTTTTTCAGTCCGACCTATGCGAAGAGAAAATTCTAAATCTTAAGCCACTCTTGACTACAACACCTATTATTTCATTGTTAATTGAAGGTAAGGACTTTATAGTGCTTTGTGATGCTTCACTTTTGGGTTTGGGTGTCATGTTGATGTAGGCTAGAAATGTTATTTCTCATGCTTCAAAGAAGTTGAAGCCTCATGAAAGGAACTACCCAACCCATGACTTAGAGTTAGCAGAGGTGGTGTTTGCATTGAAGATTTGGAGACACTATCTTTATGGTGTCAAATGTTAGGTCTTCACAGATCATCATAGCCTGCAGAACATATTTACTTAAAGGGATTTGAACCTAAGGCAGCAGAGGCGGATGGGATTATTGAAGGATAATGATATAAGTATTAAGTATCATCTAGGTAAGGACAATGTTGTGGGTGATACATTGAGCCAAAAATCTATAAGTATGGGTAGTTTATCATTTTTAGGGTATCCAGACGACCATTAGCTAGAGAGTTTACAACTTTACATCTCTAAACATACAGTTTTAGGCCTTAAAAAAGGAAGGTATGTTAGATAGTGTAGAGAGGAGTGGATTAAGCATTTAAGGATAAGAAGTTTACTGTATTCTAAAATAAAGTGGTATGTGGAGAGGTCATTTAAGGAAAGATTATGTGTTTCTTAGTTTATTGATTTGATTTATGATGTACTTTTAGAGGCACATGACTTGCCTTATTATTTTCATCCAAATAAAACCATGATGTTTTGTGACTTGATAGAGATTTATTGGTGGCCTAGAATGAACAGGGACATAGTGGACTATGTGTCCAAGTGTCAAAACTGTTAGTAGGTAAAGTATGAGCATAAAGTCCTGCAAGGTTGCTTCAGAGGATGACTTTACCCATGTGAATGTAGGAACATATTGATATGGATTATGTGGTGGGTTTCCTTATGACTTTGGGGAGGTATGATTCTATATGGGTGGTGGTGATAGACTGGAAAATTTAGCTCAATCTTTACCAGTTCGAGTAGACTACAACTCTCAATAGTTAGCTAAAATTTATGTCAAAAAGATTGTGAGGCTTCATGGGGTTCCACTTACTATCATTTCTGACAGAAATGCAAAGTACACTTCTATGTTTTGGGATAGATTGCATGAGAAGTTGGGCACCAAGCTCAGGTTTAGCACAACTTTTCACCCTCAAAGTGAAGGGTAGTTTGTGAGGAGATGTAAGTGCCAGAGGATATATTTAGTGTCTATGTGATTAATTTCGATGGTCATTGAGACCACTTTCTTCCTTTGTATGACATTTCATACAAAAATATTATCACTCCAGTATTGATATGACATCATTTGAGGTGCTTTATGGAAAGCGGTGTATTTCAACTATTGGGTGATTTGAGTTAGAAAATGTTAAGCCTTTGGGCATGAGATTGGTAAAAAAGACATAGGAGAAGGTAATATTAATTAAAGCCAAGTTGTTGGTTGCTTAAAGTAGGCCCAAAAAATATGTGGACTGTAAGATGAAGGAGATGTGCTTCAAAGTTGGTAGCAATTTTTATAGAAGGTGTCTCCCATGAAGGGAGTCATCAAATTTTGTAAGAGGGGAAAACTCAACCCTCTATATATAGGTCTCTTCAAGGTCCTTAAGGAAGTGGGTCTAGTTAAATATCTATTAGCTCTACTATTGGGATTATTGGGAGCCCATCCAATATCTCATGTCTCAGTGCTGAAAAGGTACCATGGAGATGGAGACTACATCATTAAGAGGGATTTGATGCTTCTAGATAAGTATTTTTCTTACAATGAGGAACCATTGCTTATTCTTAATCGGGATGTTCAAAACTTGAGGATGAAGGAAATTCATTCAATGAAGATTCAATAGAAGCATCGTCCGACTGAGAACACTACTTTGGAGATAGAGAAGGATATGCGGGATAAGTACCCTCAATTGTTTTAGGATACATGTACTCTTATTTTCTTTATTTAGCCTATATTTCTCATTTGATACTTCAGGTACAAATGATTGGTAAATTTATATTTGTTGTAGTGACCCTCTTTGTCATTACTTATAAGTCCTTCATTTAAAATCTCAGGTCTAAATTTTTTTTGATTTAGAAGTTATAAATTTTAGGCTAGCCTAGTTTTGATATATTTTTTGGCAAGTGTGGCCAAAGAAAATCTGGGAATGATTTGTACCAGGGTAGTGGTTTGTCTTGATTTCTAGTTATATATGATAAAATCCCATAGGAATTACAAAATTGAATTTGGATAAGTAGAACTCTCATAATTAATCTTAGCATAAAGGGAACTATTTGAAATATCTTAAAATTAAGGCGTGTTGCAAAAAGAGGATTTTTAGGAAATGAAGAACATCCTATCCCATCGATGTTTCTATATTGGTCAGATCACTGCTATAGCGGCAAGCGCTATAGTGAAATAATTTCCGCAGTGGTCACCGACCGCTATAGTGGTCAATATTAATATAGTGGCACCACTATACCAGTGGTGGTGAAAACTTCAGATTTATTAAAATATTTTGCTAAAATAGCTTTTTTTTTTCTAAAATTCATTTTGGAGCAAGGAAAGGGCAATTTAGGGCAAAAGAAACCAAAAATTCTTCATTTGACTTCGTTAGGTAAGAAATTCGTCTTCGTTAACTCATATTTAATTATAAAGCCTTAAAATTTTTAATTCATGGAGTCCAATGAGTATTTTAGGGTGGATTTATGTTAATTGTTGGTGCAAGGGGAAATGTTAAGGAATAAGTTAAGGGGTTTTGACTATTAATATGTAAATTACCCTTCCATTCTGTTAATTTACTAATTTACTCATGAAATAGGTAGTTTTAGATGAATTATGGTGGAAAATCCCTAAAACAGGAATAGAATGATCATGAAATTGACCTTAAAAGTTGGGTGTGAGTTATAAATCATGACATGTAAGTTCATTTATTTAATTATGTATTTATGTGCATGTTCTAGACCACGAGAAAGCAAAAATTACACGAAAGAGCAAGGCTCCGACATAGAGGAGTTGTGCAAGCCTAGTTCGAGTTAGGTGATGATATTGTAGTTTAATCAAATTTGTGTTATATGTACATGTTAACAATGTTGTAGTATGACTTGTTAGTATATATTTTTGGGTCTATTCTTTACAAATGATTTGTAGTTGTTATATGATTTAGACCTGCCTTACTGCTAAATCTGGAATATTCTATATTTAGAATGTTCTAACAGGGTTTTGTGTGAAACAACATTAGCAGATACTTGTGTTTGAGATTTTAGTACATAAATGATAATTGTCCCCTACGGGTCATGGCTAGAGGCTGGTTGTATACCCAATAGCGTATATGTGCGAGGGTCAAGTGAGTTTGACGGTTCCATGAGTGCACCACAAAAATATAGTTTTATACTTTATAAATTGTCCTAAATTTTTTATGACTTGGCTTGACTATACTTGAATTGGTGATAATATGTTAAATTGTTGATTGATTTCTAATTGTTTATTGTTGCTTGTTATGCTAAGTGTATGTTTGTTAAGAATGGATTAACTTGTTGAACTATAACTTAGTTATATGTTCGTATTCTCATATTGGATTGGATAAATGACCTTACTAGTACACTGTTATTCTTGTGTGATGATACTACACCGGCATTTACTTTACCGATTGTAGCGCATATTCCAGCAGCTCCTATGAGACCTCACTTATGATTCCAACTGTTGACTTTGGATACAAGGGTGAGCAGCATGTTTCGGCCTTTAATGAATTCTTCTTGGATGAATAAATCTTAATTTCTGGAATTATATTTTATATTTAGTTTTTAGGGTTGCATCAATTTCTTGACAACCTTCGGTAATTTTGGTATGAGCGAATTTCCTAGGAATGATTTTGGTTAAGTAAAATGTTCCATCTTTAAGTTGTGCTTATGTTTTTTCTTTAGAAAATTGATTTTTTATTGATGGATTAGTTTTATTATCTCTTTTATGTGTTGATTTTGACTTGGTATGCTGGGGTAGATGGTTCTCCCAATGAGTGAGTAATGTGGGTGCCACTCAAGATGGGTTTGAATCATGACACTTGAACCCTTACACGAATTTTTAGTGATGCAGAATAATAATAAAATAAGATCATAGGAGTGGTAGAATGATACCCTAACACACCTAAATTCATTAGGTGGTAACTCTCTCTTTTAAAACTATCATAAAAAGAGTTATCATATTGAATCCCCTTTCACGAGAAAAAGAGAACAGAAAAGCATGTTGATTCTGTTAGGGATACTTAGACTCTAACCATTACGAATTCATGTGTTATATGGGATCTTATGTTTTATTTTGGTCTTTCTTTATGAATAACCTTTTCCCTTTCACCATATTTATTTATTTGGGTAGTAAATGTTTTTCTTTATTTCATATTTTTGGTTTGTTTCCTTAATGAGTTAGTTTTCTTACCATTTTTATTCCTTTATATCCCTGAATAATTTTTATGATAAGTCCTTCTGTTTTTTCATTTATTTTTTTGCCTTAAGGATTTATTCTTTCTTTCCATGCTTGTCCACTTTTCTTTCCCCTTTCACTTATTTACTTTAATGCTTAAGTTGTGTCCAAACTAAATCCTTCTCCTTATTCCATTACTTGTTTATGTCCTTTTAATGTCTCTCATACTTTTTATCTTATTTCCTTATATATTATTGTAATAATGTCAATGTCACTTATTTATCTCTTTCATTAAGTAAATTTAAATCTGTTACTGCTTTCTCACTATATGTTATATGTTACTATTTTATATAACTGGCCTTTTGATCATACTTTCTTTACTTGGAAACTCTTTTATTTTATCTTAAGAATGGCTGCATGATTTCATGGAAGTTCACTTCCTAAAACACTGTATGGAAAATATCTCATGAATCAATCAATCAGTGGTGCATCGACGATCATGAGCTTTTCCACTCTCAAGTTGTCCTCTTGAGTGAACCACGACTAGTAAATTAGTATTGTTCTCTAGATCTTAACTATATCTACTTTTACTAAGGAATATGCATCCTAATAAATCTAGGATGTCGTCATTACTTATGTGCATACACCTTATTTATTACTACTTCATAACTTTCATATCTCATATATGTGTGTCTCCTTGTTTAAAGTTGTGTTTTTCTTTTGATATTTGTAAGCTCTCTTTCAAATTTAGTACTTATCAATTCCTTATTTAAATTATTTTCTATCTATGTTAAACCCTTTTCTTTGTATCCCTTGTATGTTTCCTTATTAGATTATTATTTCATGATTAATCATCTCCATCTATCCCTTTATTTATTTATGGGCATATCTCATAAATTTTTTATGAACCTTCTTTATTCATACATTTACTCATTATTTTATTAAACATTTGCTTTTCCTTAATTGCTCATAATGTTATTATATCTTATCATGTGCTAATTGTTATTGTTTTATATAAATGGAATTTTTCTTATACTTTCCCCACTTGGGAGCCTCACACTTTGACACATTATACACAATACTGGTATGTGTGCCTTGGCACCTCTCCAAATTCACTTCCATATTCAATTTATAGAGTCAGATAAGATGAGGTGTAGCAGATAGTTTACTATTATGGGACCATGTACCTTCTTACATAAGAATACCTCTGGTCTGTGTCTGCCTAAATCTTAGAAAATTCTAAGTCATGCAAGCATTAATTATTGTGTGCTATGTGTTTGCTATCCTTATTTAAATTTTCATTCAACTCTTAATATGCCTCCAAATTTTACTATGTCCCAATTTTGAACCACGTCTGACCTGATTCTTGTCAAACAAGATATGTAGGCAATCCTATATAAGGATGCAGTCCTCCTTTTCATTATTTTTAAAAATATCCTAGTGTTTAAAAATTTTGAAAAATTCTTCATTCAAATAATTGTTTTGTTAAATCTTATATTCTTTCTTTCTTTCATGTTCCTATAATGCCATAAGAGCGAAAACTCTTGATTTTTGGATAACTCAAATAATTTTCACAATCTTTAAGATTCTCAAATGCTTCAAACTAAATATCTCAGTTGAGTTAACTCTTCAAAAATTTTAAATCTTTGACTCTCCCATTTTTTCCCAAAACAAAATTTCTTTAAATATTCTAAATGTATCTCTTATATATCTTATCGTAATTTACTTGTTCACCTCATTAGCTTTAAGTAAGAGCTTAATATTTAGTTCTTACTTTTCTACCTATTGATATCAATTCACTTTTCAGGCTTAAGTTATATTCTAACTCATTCATTTAGCTCAATGTCCTCTTTGACGAGTAACTCATCTTTTGACATTAGTGCCTTAAATTTTGTATATTGATTATTTCTTTATTTGACTTATTTATGTTTTCTTAGAGGTTGTCAATTATTTGATCATCAACTCGATTGAGAATCCACAATATGACAAATATGCTCGACATACAAAAAGCCCAACCTCTTTCCTCCTCTCTCTATGCAAATTACTTTTGACTATACTTTTTTATTTCAGTCTCACTCTGATTAAAATTTCTTTATTCTCCATATACAAATCATAAAAAATTTTGACAAGACTCTTTATTTGACAAAGCTAGATTATTTTAGCCCATCCTATGGCCTCCCTATTGCCAAAATGCAAATTCAAAATTGAGACTTCACAGTTCAAATGTAAGTCAACTATTTTAGTTAAACTAATATTTTTTTATGAGTATAGCTAGATTATAAGACTCCATGAGTGAAAACAGGGGAAAAATTTTTGAGAGGTCCTCAAAAATTTCATAAGCAAGTAACATTTCAATTCACGAGGACATGCAAAAGAATATATTTATTCTAAACTAGCACAAAAATTTTTAAGGATTCCTAATAAATCAACCATAATGAATTTTAGTTCTGTCCATGAAATCAAAACAATGATAAGGGGTCAAGCAAAGCAAAGGTATGAGTCAGCCTTATTTTTCAAAACATACAATTTTTATTTGAGTGTATACAATAGGTACAAATATAGCAACTACCTAACACAACTTGAATAATCATCATCAAATGAATCCCAAACTACATCTCTAACCTTGGAAAGAGGTTAAGTTGCTTTATCTCCTCAAATTTGATGACAACAAATTCAATAATACATTGTATCGATAGGCTTGACAACTAATCTGATAATGCAATACATTGAAAAACTCGATAGCTAACCCGATAATATTCATTGACAGAATCGATACCTAACCTAATAATACATTGCATTGATAGCCTCGATAGCCAACCTGATAATACATTGCATTGATAGCCTCGACAGCCAACCGGCTAATACATTGTATTGACATACATGATAGCCAACTCGATAATATATTTCATTGATATACTTGACAACCATCTAACAATACATTGTATTGATAGACTCGACCACCAACCCGATAATACATTTCATTGACAGGCTCGACAACCACCTCATAATTTATTGCATTGATAGGATTGACAATAAAATGACATCCCAGTTTATCCACCCTAAAATAAAATATATTGGGGATGTCCTCCCTATAATAAGATACATAAAGTTTGTCTGTCCTAAAATTGGATATACAAGCTTCATCCATTTCATACTAGGATATACTGAGTTCGTCCATCCTAAAATAGGATATATCAGATTAGTCTACCCTATAATATAATATATTGAGTTTTTATGCACTAACGCTGGATATATCATGTTCATTCGCCTATAGTCGGATATATCAGAATCGTTTGTCCTAAAATAAGACAGTTGAGTCCACTCTAAAATAAGGACAGTTGATATTATAGGTATATAGTCAACATGATCATATTCGTCTTAAAAGATAAAACTACAACATATTTTTTTGAGGTTCATCAAAAAAATTTGAGCCACAAGAACCACATCTGAAGATACGTTTTCTTATCTCCTCTCGTTATTATTGTTATTTATTACTATTAATTTTCACTGCATTATTTAAACTTCTCTATGCTTGTGAACTAACCATTTTATCTACTTTTGTTAGAAGCTACACGCAAGTCCTAACTATCATAAGGAAAGAAATTTGAGAATTATTCTCCTTCCGCTTTTAAAACATACTTCTTTATCCTTATATTTCACAATATGAAGTAAATCATATTCACACTCCATTTTTTATATCACTCAAAACTCTAATCTTCTCAACTCATGTTGTCCATAAATGAATGTTGCATTCATCAATTTTCTTTAGAAATCTCATTCGCTCCTAAATTTAGAACTGTACACGACCTGATTCTCATAAAATCATAGATATGTAGGTGACTAGAACAAAAGTCTTGGTCACACCATTTTCCACTGCTCCCTCTTGTTTCTCTTAATCCAAAAGAGTCACCCTCTCGATCGAAAAAAATTGACTACTAAGTCAACATTCTTTACTCGAAAATTTGTCTCTCATTTTCGAGAAAATAAGGACATTTGGTTACACCCAATTTTGGGCCTCCTATTCATCATTTTTCTCACTCGAGCGGTTGTTTTGTTCGCAAGGACAAAATCTGCTGTTTCTTACTTATTTTTATCAAAATATTTATTCTAGATTCAATTCACTTAATTTAAGTAGTATTATTATTATTTCTGTTATTTTAATTATTTTTATCACTATTATATAATATTCTTCACTAGTAAAGTTTTCTTTAACTATTCTTTTCATTTTTCTTTTTGTTTATTTAATAAGTATTTGATTAAATATTTTTAGAATTATTATTCTTATATTTTGAATTTTCTTACTACAAAGTACAATGATTAATTTAATAATTTATTATTATTTTCTACACTTAGTATTTAGTAGTTATTCATTTTACATATTATTTTTGAAAGAAATTTATTTAGTCCTAAACAAGCTCAAAATTCAAATTTTTAAATTCAAATTTTGCCAAATCTTTTCATTAAGTAGAACAATCCTCCTCACCATCTTTCCTTTCTCGTGAAGAATATTTTGACCTTCAAAATCATTTCAATCAATGTTACTTGTTATATTTTACTTTCTCCATATTCATAAAATCCATCTACAAAATCAAAATATCCTATTGTTCAAAGGAAGAATATGATTTTCTCCAAAGAATAATCCCCATTTTTATTTATTTCTCTATAAAAAAATATTTGTTACTTAAGACAGATGATATTTTTGCTATTTTTATCTCCCTTTCTTTAATGTCGCCTCTATTAATTCCCTTAAAAAAATTTAAATATATTTTCTCTCCAATAATAACTATTGTCCTTCCAATATATAGATGATAAACTTCCTCATTATCTGGACAGACCTTGGATACTCGCTCACACTTTGAGCATTACATTTTACACAAAAAAAAAACATTTGAAAGTTCTATCCCCAAAAGGCTAGTTTTGGCTTTCTACTTACTATTTCTCTGACATTCTCTAGATCTTGTGTGTAGCTTTCAATTTTGGTTCTTTTATCAATTTAACTTCCAACAAGTAAGCCTCTATCAATGAATTTTTCATTTCTTATGTAGTAGTTTTCTTCTAGCTTGAACCTAGAAAACATGTATATAAGACTTGATGTAGACTAATTATCTTGTTTTGAAATGTACATGTATGTCTGTTTCTCTAGTTGTGGCCCTACCTAGTGCTTCCCAATTCTTTATGTTAGCTTTTATGCTATGTTTGTCTTTAACATATTTCATTAAAAGGTGAACATTCAGGATATACGAAGCGTCGTCTAAGTTTGGGATGCTTTAAAGGATGTCTAGAAAGTCTTTGATTTCCTTATTTATTATTATTTCTTTCATATTCATTATAGACATGTAATCAATATTGTATAAATTTTATCACCTAATAAAAGAATTTGGGGGTTGCTTATGTGTGGTGGGGATTATGTGACTTGAATGTTTTTTAACGTAACTATTTTATCACTTAGGCAATATGTTCTAGGTTATCACTTAAATTTCAGCATCTTAATGAATTATTTTATCACTTAGAAATCATGTTCTAGGATCATTAATTAACTGTCAACATATTAAATTAAGTTTGAACATGTCAATTTAAGTTATAGCGTGTCTAATTAATTTTTGGCATATTATGACTAATTTTAAGCATTTTATTCATTATACATCGTCTTTATTATTTTCATAACTTTAAAATAATTTTCATCTTGTTTAAATAATTTCCAACACTTTAAAATTATTTTCCAGTGGGGTATTATCAATTTTCATCATGGTTAAATGTAACGTTCCAAAATATTGAAGCCAAGCTAGAACCATACTTCAAGTATATTGATGTTCTGGCTTTTGACAGAACATTTTACATCTTTTTCTAGAGATAATTGTACATTTCCAAGCAGCTGATATTGTATTTAATACTGAATTTTAGTGTTTTCAAGTCAAAAAGTTAGCTGAAGAAGAAACTTGGAAAACTGGCAGAAAAAGGCCACTGGCAGTCTAACTGGCGGACCGTCAGATATGCGACAGATCGTGAGGGTGACCATCAGAGTTAAACAGAAAGGACAAATTAAGTGATCCCTGTGATGGTTCAAGAGACGGTCCACCAGATCTCTGATGGACCGCCAACTTGGCCATAAGGCTAAAATAGAGAATGGCCTTTCTGAGGATCAAGCGATGGCTCGTGCGATGGACTGCCAGGCTAGTGACGGTCCGCCAACCTTACTGTCACCACTTAACCAAAAAGTATCCAATTAGGACCTTCAATGACGGTCCACGTGACGGACCGTCAGGAATTGGACAGGCTGTCAATGTGGCCGTCAACTTCGACACGGCTTTAATGAATTCAAATTTTAAATCCACTGTACCTGGGAACATATAAATACCCAATTTAGGTTTTATTTAGGGATCTTATATCATATTTTCGAGCTAGAAACCTTATTGTATGTATTATTCTCTGGGATTCAAGCTACAATTGTGGATCTAGTTATCTTTATTCATATTCTCATTGAAGATTCAAGAACAATTATTGTAACGTTTGTAAGTAATTCTTTGAATCCATTTATGAAGAATGCAATGATTTTCTCTTCTTCTTCTCTTGAGATGTGTGGCTAAACTTTCATAACTAGGGTTGTGGGAGCCTTGATGTGAATAATTGATTGGTGTTATGAAAATGCTTAATTTCCATACATAATTGAGATTGTATAAACCTTTCTTCACATTAATGAACTTTCTTGGTTGCAACTTTGAAGGGTGAGCCAAAGAACATTACTTGTCTAAGAAGAAAGTATATGCTGGGAAAAGAAGGAGTTTACATAAAGTCAAAAGGCCTTAACCTCTGGGTTATGAGTTGATGTCTTCACAAGGATTGACTCACATAAGAGATTAGTTGCCTAAATTCATATATTCTTTGAGTTCAAAAGAATTAAAGGGTAAACTACCTAGTTAGGTTGTGAAACAAATGGGTAAGTTTTAGAATTCAATGACTCTTGTAATAGAAGTTGTAAATTGGGAATTTAAGATAATTCACAACCCCTTCTGTTTGTACATCTTAGTGAACATAACTCTAGTTTGTTTGTTCTCATTGAATTAGTATTTGCAATAAAACTCGCTAGCTAGAACGCTACTCGTTACAACTATTTAAATACTGTTAGCAATCCACAACCCCTCTTTATTCAGGAACCTTCGAGCAATAGTATGTTAACAAACATAATACTTAGTTTGTACAGTATTCCCTACAGGATTCGACCCCAACCTAGTTGGGCTTTATATTTGACAGCGACCACTTACACTTTCTAATGAGAGTTGTAATTTGGGTGTGTCATATATGTAGGATTAAACATCAAGTTTCAAAAGTATGAAAAGGAATTTGTCCATGTACCAAGGAAATAAGAACCTCCTAGCCCTTAACCACGCCAAAACCTCTTTTACCAATCCATCCCTTAAGAAATAATGTAACGCCCCGAGTCCATCCCTTAAGAAATAATGTATCACCCCGAGTCTGTACCCCGGACGCTACACGGTGCTTATAATCTTAAAGGACCATAAGCTAACCCATGACTGGTACCTACTGCAATAATTGTGTAATAAATACTATAATGATTGCGGAAATAGGTAGAAACATAAGCCATAAGGTTCACATTTGTAAGTAAATCTGAATATACGTACTGAAAAACTAAACAACTGTCTGAAATACTCGTCTGAAAAGCCTCTAACTGTCTGAACTTTGGAGTTGATGTGACAAGCCGCAAACTAACTCCATCTACTGAAATAAAACTGAAGTACTCTAAATAATAAGCATGTCCTCGAACTATGAGGACTCACCACTACTCTAAAAGCTGAGAATCTGAACTGCTTAGGGTACTTTGGAGCCCGTGCATCTGAACCTATGATATAAGACATCATAGCACAAAGAAAAGTATGCGTCAGTACTTTGAATGTACTGGTATGCTCAGTAAGGTAGGCTAAAATATATGGACTCATATGCAAACACAATAATAACTGAATAACATGAGTATGACTGAGTAAGAGAACATGCATGAATACATAAACTGTAACTAAGACCATGCTAATACTGAGTACTAAATTTGAATACTGATAATCGATATCTGAGCTTTCAAATACTGTATTATTGATATCTAAATGACTGTATCTGACAGTTCTGAATACTATGGAACTACACTGAGGTCTATACTGAGCTGAGTGACTATGTCTAATAGTCTGAATCTGTAGAACTAAAATGAGTTTTATTCTAAGACTGAGACTAGAACTAAGACTGTATGAGGTAATCATTTAACCAACATGCCCCTCTCTAAACTGATTGGGGTCCAACCTGTAACCCCAATTACAAAGGTGTTAGTACTATGCCACGAGTAAGGACAAGCTGTGAGTTAACCCTCTCTGACAGGAAGCTCTTCTATCAACCCTCACTGGCAGGGTAACTCGAATGATATTGTAACAACCCAAAATCACCTCTCAAGATGTCACACAGTGCTTAAGGATACAATTAGCCCCAAGATAACGCTTTGAGCCCGTTTCAACTTATAACACTTATTTCAAGATGAAATAATTTAAACACTAGCATAGTCATATCATATGAAAGGAAATACGGAGAAAATGTTCGGTCCAAACGACCACAATATTGGAAACCTCCACACAACCACAATCTAATAACTAGTCTAACAAAGCCTCTACTAATCAATGAACTAGAGAGCCATTGGGACAGGTCCCCAACGGACTCAAAATAAACTGAAAGTAAAAAAAAAACATAGTCTCTCAAACGCAGAAATGTCTGAAGAGAGGTCCTCGAACCATGAGGATCACCACTATAGTAATGTAAACAGTGGTACTCGAAAGTCATTGACGAGGCTAGGACTGAGCACCTGAACCTACATTATAAGACAATGCAGCATATAGATGTATATATGTATCATCACTTGGGAATGTACTGAGTATGTGGGGATGCATGCATTTATATGAAACAACATCAATACTCTTTAATCAAATCATGCATGCAATAAGTAATGACTCACATGACTTGAGTAAGTATAAAATGTAAAGCTCATGAATCATGTAGAATGGAACATATAACACAATCTCATGAATCATTATACTTTCATCTTTGAAATTTATACTCTTCTCTTATTCTCATTACTCAAGTCTAAAGAAAACATTAAGCAATACTTTCAACTCATGCATGTGTCTCATGGAGAGTAAAACTTCTTCAATGCTCAAGAACTTATAACTCTTTTGAACTCAAATACTTAGAATTCAAAATTATATAACTTTGGAACATACTTGAAGGCATTTCATTCCCATTAAGAAAATATCTCATTTCAAGCTTTAGGAAAAAATACTCATATCAAGGGAAAGTATTTTAGTTTTAAAGGAAAATATCTTATCTCAATTGAAAATACTTTAGTTTAGGGAGGTAACTGATCTCGAAGTTTAAATGTCAAGGGAAACATCAAAAACTTGCAACCAATATCAATGGGTGAAAACCCCTAATTTAATTTCATGTAAAATCTCATAAATTGCAGAGAATTGTAGTTTAAATAAGCTTTTGGGCACAAGGGTGAAAAGATTACCCTTGTTCAAACCCCCGCATACCTTGAATTAGAAGCTTTGGATGAACTCTCGCTTTTGGGACTCTATTCGTACTCTTGAATGAGGGTTCCTGAAGCCCTTGACTTGGGAACCTTGAATCCTGACTCAATTCAGAAAATCTATGGTGGATTATTGAGATTCTTGGAAGATGATTTGGATACTTAGGGTTTTTTTGAGAGAAAACTTGAGAGAGACTTCATAGAATGCTTGTAAATGACCTTGATTTGGAGTTTGCACGGTTTAAGAGGCTTGGAAAAAGTCCAAAATTCCCTTTCTAACTTCTGTACAAAGCTGAAAAAATTAAACTGGAAACCCGATTTCATAGGCCACTACGACGCACCACTATCGCGGTGGCTCAGTGGAAATTGGTAGTCACCGCGATGTGGAGCCATTGCGTTATCCCGCTAGTTGGGACCTGGAACTTCAGCACGACGCTTCACAATCGCGCCAGGCCACTGGAAATTGTCTATTGGGAAGTTGGGGTCCTCCGCGATGCGCCACTATCACGGAGTTCCACTGGAAATTGACAATTATCAAATAGAACCTCTTTGTGATACGTCAAGCTCTAAAATGACATAGTTTTATGACTAGGACTTAAATTAGCCTTAACTTCTTACCCGAGTATCAGATTTTGGCAAATCTTATATGACGGAAAGCTTATCGAATTTCCCATGTGATAAAAAGTTGAAATTGGGGAAATTCTATATGATTAACACGATAGTCACTTAGGAAGTCACTTCTCAATCTTTTAGGGTCGGAATCACGCCTCACTTGACATGCCCTAAGGTTCATTCTATGAGAGAATTTCCTAGGGTCTTACAATATCTCCCCCTTAGAAACATTCATCCTCGAATGCGCTGGTTGGACTAGGAACACAGGAAACATAGAGTACACATAGCTGAATCTCTCTAAACTCTTGAATACCTCGGAAATTGTAAAAACTAATACAAGAACAGATACATAGCTGCACTATAGATTCGAATGGATAAGTTAAGAAAGACTAATACCTTCATCTTGATCTAAATTCACGGAGAAGAGGTGCGGGTACTTGGATTGCATGTCTGTTTCTGCCTCCCAAGTAGCACCCTCAACAGACTGGTTCTGCCACAACACTTTGACTAAGGGAACCTCTTTGTTCCTCAGTCTACGGATCTGAAAATCTAGGATCTCAATGGGAATCTCATCGAATGAAAGACTGTTAAGAATATCAGCACTCTCTGAAGGATCTACAACAACAGAATCACCAATAGGCTTTTTAAGCATGGAGACATGAAAAATAGGATGAACAGCTGACAACTCTGTGGGCTACTTAACCTCACAGGATACTTTTCCAACACGGGTCGAAACTCTATACGGGCCAACATAACGGGGACTAAGATTTCCCTTTTTACCAAACTCTTCACCCCTTTAATGGTGAAATCTTAAATTACACCAAATCATCCACTTCAAACTCAAGATCTCTTCTTCTTACATCGGCATATGACTTTTTTCTACTCTGAGTGGTCTTCAACCTCTCTCTAATCAACTTAACTTTCTCCATATCTTCAAACATAGCATCAGGCCCAATTGCGGCAGCTTTACCCACTTCAAACCACCTTATGGGTGACCTACATCTCCTACCATACAAATCCTCAAATGGTGCCATACCGATGCTAGCATTGTAACTATTATTATAGACAAACTCTATCAATGGCAAATGCTCATCCCAACTACCTTTGAAATTAAGAGAACATGCCCTCAACATATTTTCCAGGGTCTAAATGGTCCTCTCAGCCTGACCATCTATCTGCGGATGAAAATTATAACTCAAAAGAACTTAGGTACCAAGACCCTGCTGAAACGCCCTCTAAAACTGAGAAGTAAATTGAGCTCCCCTATCCAAAATGATGGAAGAGGGAACTCCATGCAGCCTAAAAATCTCCAGGATATACAATCTAGCATAATCCTTAGCTGTATAAGATGTGAGCACGGGCCAAAAATGTGTCGACTTAGTCAGCCTATCCACAACAATCCAAATAGAATCATGATGATGATGAGAAAGAGGCAACCCGGTCATGAAGTCCATATTTACCACCTCCCACTTTTAAGTGGGTATACCAAACTCTTGCATCACACCACCAGGTCTTTGGTACACTACCTTAACCTGTTGGCACGTTGCACACTTTGCTACAAACTCGGCTATATCCTTCTTTATACCATTCCACCAATAGATTTCCTATAAGTTGGGTACATCTTGGTGGTGCTGGGATAAATAGAATACCGTGTACCATGCGCTTCAGCCATAATCCTCTTCCTCAGATCATCAACACACGAAACACACAATCTACTTTGCATTCTCAACACGCTGTCTCCCCCTTAGGAGAAAACCTCTATCTTTTGGTCCTGAACTAACTCCTTCCATCCAACCAAACTAGGATCCTTGTCTTGCTTCTCCTTCACTTCTGAAACTAAAGAGGATTCGGAACTACTTTGCACCAACGTACTCCTCTCGGATGAATGAAGTAATCTTACACCCAATCTAGCCAAAAAAATGCACATCGTGAGCTAACTCTTTCTTCCTTTCCTCTACATGAGTAGCACTACCCATAGACAATCTTCTAAGGGCATCCGTCACTATGTTGGCCTTTCTCGGGTGATACAGCACACTCATATCATAGTCTTTTAACACCTCCAACCACCTCTTCTTCCTAAGATTTAACTCCCTATGAGTAAACACATACCGCAGGCTCTTATGATCAGTAAACACATCAACATGAACACCATAAAGATAGTGTCTCCATATTTTCAAAGCAAAGACCATAGCAACTAACTCAAGATCATGGGTTGGGTAATTCTTCTCATACGTCTTCAACTGCATAAAGGTATAGGCTATAACCTTACCTCTTTGCATCAATACACAACCTAAAACAATTCTAGAGGCATCATAATACACCAAAAAACCATTTGTATTATTAGGTAAAGTCAACATAGGGGCTGAAGTAAGTTGAGTTTTCAACTCCTGAAAACTCTTCTCACAGGAATCTGACCACTGGAAATTCACTTTCTTTTGGGTCAACCGAGCCATGGGAGATGCAATAGAAGAGAAACGCTCAACAAAATGACGATAGAAGCCCGTTAGACCCAAGAAACTTCTAATGTCAGACAGAGAGATAGGTCTAGGCTAATTTCTTATAGCTTCTGTCTTTTGGGGATCAACTCTAATACCCTCGGCTGAAATGATATGACCCAAAAAGGCTATAGACGTTAGCAAAAATTCATACTTACTGAATTTAGTGAACAACTGGTGATCTCTAAGGGTTTGCAAGATAATTCTAAGATGATTTGCATGGTCATTCTCATTATGGGGGTACACAAGGATATCATCTATGAAAACAATGACTAACATATTGAGATATTGCTTAAACACTCGATTTATGAGGTCCATGAAGGCGGCTTGGGCATTGGTTAGGCCGAAGGACATAACTAGAAACTCAAAGTGACCATAGCGAGTTTAGAAAGCTGTCTTTGGAATATCACATTCCCTCACTTTAAGTTGATGATAACTGGATCTAAGGTCTATCTTGGAGAAATAACTTGTACTTTACAACTGATCAAACAGGTCATCAATTCTCGAAAGAGGATACTTATTTTTAACTGTGACCTTGTTAAGTTGACGAAAGTCAATACACATACACAAAGAACCATCTTTCTTTCGCATGAATAAGACAGGTGTGCCCTAAGAAGAAATACTTGGCCTAATAATACCTTTGTCTAAATGATCTTTGAGTTTAATTCTTTAAGCTCAGTAGATACCATACAGTTTAGCGGAATAGAAATAAATCGAGCATCGGGAAGAAGGTCAATCCCGTATTTTATCTCTCTATCAGGAGGTACCCCTGGGAGATCTTTTGGAAAAAATTTGGAAACTCATTAATAGTATCGACTGACTGAATAGTTGGAGCCTCGGACTTAGTGTCTTTGAATCTAACTAGGTTATAGATGCAACCTTTGGATATTAGCTTTCTGGATTTAAGATAGGAGATAAAATGACTCTTGGGAGATACCGAACTCTCGGACCACTCAAAAGCTGGTTCATCAAAAAATTGAAACTTGACCATATAGGTACGATAGTCTATAGATACATAACAAGAATGAAGCCAATCCATACCCAGAATAAGGTCAAAATCCACTATGTATAACTCTATCAAATAAGCAAGTATGACTCTATGAAGAACAGTAACAGGATATTATCTAAGTCTGTGGCCCTACTTGCCACAACCAAAACAACCCCTCAGATTTATGAAATACTCATCGGGATGACTCCTACCATACTATGAACAAGGAGAATAGCGGGGCATGTTACCAATACTGTTATGTGACCTAGACATAAAAGATCTGCCCCTTTGCTCCTGTTTGCTTCTAGGTGCGGGATCACTAGCTAATGAAAGTGCTGGCATAGACGGACGCCTCTAAAACAGAGGGCGGTTCCCTCCATGGAACCTAGGCTGGCTATACTCATGATGTTTAAATCTAGCCCTCTTATTACCCCTCACTCGATCTATTTTCCTAATCTTATCCATTTCTATCTACTGGGCATGAGTCATCAACCTAGCCAAATCCATATCCTTATGTAGCATCATAGTCCTACACTTCTTTAGTACCAACCCAGAAACACTAATCACGAACTTGCTCATACTAGAGCGGGTATCAGAAATCAAATCAGAAGCATACTTGGCCAATCAGTTGAACTTCAAGCAGTACTTTTTAACAGTCATGGAGCCCTTCCTCAAGTTTATAAACTCCTCAATCTTTGAATCCCTTATCTTAAGCAGAAAAAAACGTGTCCAAGAATGCATCTTGGAACACCTGCCAAGTCATAAGAGGAACATCCTCACCTCTACCCTTCCTCCATGATACAAGCCAGTCATAAGTTATGTCCTTCAACCTGTAAGATGCCAAATCAACACTTTCTTTCTCAGAAAAATGCATCACCTGCATGATTATTCTCACCTCTTCCAGGTACAACTATGGGTCCTCACCTACCTTGGACCCATAAAACTCTAGTGGATTCATCCATATGAAATCACAGATCCTAGCTGTGGCTACATCACCTCCCTACTGATTAGCAACTATAGCCTGGTTATTGGCTCGAACATTGGTGGTGACTGGTTGGGCTAACACCTGAAAAGTCGGTCGAAACTCGATATGAGACACAGTCTCATTCGAAGGATCAAAAGGTGGGGGTTGCTCATCATCGTTCTTACAGGCATTTGCTCTTTAGAGAGATATTTTCTGAAATAGAAGAGCACATTAGAAGAAAGGGACAACTATAGGCACAATAGAATCTGAAAGAAAGAAACAACTTTACCAAGTTTGCAACGACCCGAAATCACCTCCCAGGATGTCATATGGTGCTTAAGGCTATAAGTAACCCCAAGCTAACCCTTTGAGCCTGTTTCTACTAATAACACTCATTTTAAGATAAAATAATTCAAACATTAGCGTAGTCATATCATATGAAAGAAAATACAAAGAAAATGCTTGGTCCAAACGACCACAAAACTGGAAACCTCCACACAGCCATAAAGCCTCTACAAATCCATGAACTAGAGAGCCATTGGGACAGGTCCCCAACTGACTTGAAATGAACTGAAAGTAAAAAAAAACATAGTCTCTCAAACGCAGAAATTTCTGAAGAGAGATCCTCGAACCATGAGGATCACCACTATAAGAATGTAGACAGTGGTACTCGAAAGTCATTGACTAGGCTAGGACTGAGCACTTGAACCTACATTATAAGACAATGCAGCATATAGATGTATTTGTGTATCAGCACTTGGAAATGTACTGAGTATGTGGGGGTGCATGCATTTACATAAAAACAACATAAATACTCTTTAATCAAATCATGCATGCAATAAGTAATGACTCATATGGCTTGAGTAAGTATAAAATGTAAAGCTCATGAATCATGTCGAATGGAACATGTAACATAATCTCACGAGTCATTATACTTTTAGCTTTAAAATTTGTACTCTTCTCTTATTCTCTTTACTCAAGGCTAAAGGAAACTTTAAGCAGTACTTTCAACTCATATGTCTCATGGAGAGTAAAACTTCTTCAATGCTCAAGAACTAATAACTCTTTTGAACTCAAATACTTAGAATTCAAAATTATATAACTTTGGAACATACTTGAAGGCATTTCATTCACGTTAGAAAAATATCTCATTTCAAGCTTTAGGAAAAAATACTCATATCGAGGGAAAGTATTTTAGTTTTAAAAGAAAGTATCTTATCTCAATGGAAAATACTTTAGTTTAGGGAGGTAACTGATCTCAAAGTTTAAATGTCAATGGAAACATCAAAAGCTTGCAACCAATAACAATGGGTGAGAAACCCCAACTCAATTTCATGAAAATCTCATAAATTGTAGAGAATTGTAGTTTAAATAAGCTCTTGGGCACAAGGGTGAAAGGATTACCCTTGTTTAAAACCTCACATACCTTGAATTGGAAGCTTTGGATAAACTCTCTCTTTTGGGACTCTATTCGTACTGTTGAATGAGGGTTCTTGTAGCCCTTGACTTGGAAACCTTGAATCCCGTCTCAATTAAGAAAATCTATGGTGAATTCTTGAGATAATGGAAGAGGTTCTGGATACTTAGGATTTTTTTTGAGACAAAACTTGAGAGAGACTTCATAGAATGCTTGTAAGTGACCTGTATTTGGTGTTTTCACGGTTTAAGAGGCTTGGAAAAATTCTAAAATACCCTTTTTAACTTTTGTACAAAGTTGGAAAATTAAACTAGAAACCCGATTTTATGGGCCACCATGACGCTCCACTATCGCGGTGGATCACTAGAAATTGATAAATGGGAAATTGGTAGTCACCGCGATGTGGAGCCATTATGTTGTCCCACTAATTGGGACCTGGGACTTCAGCACGACGCGTCATAATCACACTAGGCTAATATAAATTGACTATTGGGAAATTGGGGCTCTCCGCGATGCACCACTATTGCGGAGTTCCACTAAAAATTGACTATTGTCAAATAGACCTTCTACATGATGCGCCAAGAACTAAAATTATGCTATTTTATGACTAGGACTTAAATTAGCCACAACTTTTTACCCGGATATCAGATTTGGGAGAATCTTTTATCGACGAAAATCTTATCGAATTTCCCACGTGATAAAAAAGTCAAAATTGGGGAAATTCTATATAGTTAACATGATACTCACTTAGGAAGTCACTTTTCAATCTTTTAGTGCCAGAATCATGCCTCACTTGACATGCCCTAAGGTTTATTCTATAAGAGAATTTTGCGGGGTCTTACAAAGATATATCAACCCTCAATATATCTGGAAGGAAGATATCTCAACCTATGCTAGCTATGTAGTTCTATAATGCGGGGATTGCTATTAAGGGTCAAACCCTCTGCTGGCAGGAATGCCCTCATCCTTGGGTTGACTCGGTGTTGAATCCTACTCCCAACTAAATAGACATTGTACTGATTTTTAGTCTGTACTAGGCTGGACTTAGTTTTTACTGATATTGTTGTTTAACTAAATCGCATTGGGTACACTAAGTTTCATGGACTATTGAAAACAAATGAATTTTGTTAACTGACTGAGTTTACTGAAGTCTGGACTGAGTACTGAACTAGACTGAAAGAATACTGAGTCTACTGAGTTTTTCTGAGTTCTATAACTGACCGAGAGTACTATTGATAGTGATGTAACTGTTACTGTACTATGACTGACCATGGCTCTAAATAATCAGCTAAATTGTTGGGTACAAGTACCCCCAGGACTCGATAGCACAAAATAAGAGACATGGTATAAACTTAAAAGATGTAAACTAAGCATTTGATCATTCTTCATTCATTGAGGTATTTTAACAAACACTTGCATGTCATGAACTTAAACACATGCTCACATGATTGACTTATCTATTCAACTCACATGTTAAATTCATCAATCCCTTGAAAGGCATAAATTATGCACATAGTACTAATCAACATATGAGCACACAATTTTAATATTAAATTCACCATTTGAAGGCTTTAGCATGATTTCATGTGGTAACACATATAATCAACTAACCCCACAGGAAATTGATCATAAAACATGGATTTGAAACCCAATTAATCATTTTTAAACATGGATATTATGAAACCTAACTTGGAATTCATATACTTGAAGTCTAAAAAGAGTTTCTTAGACTCCAAGGGTGGAAGGGACCCTTGGATGAACACTTCACATACCTTAGTTAAGGAATTTCTGAAAATTGATGGTGGAAATCTTGAGTTCTTGATTTGAAATTGAATCTTCTAGGGTTTTGTTCTTGAGATATTTTGAGAAAAGATAAGTTTAATTGCTCTCTAAGGTGATAAATTTCATGTTTTGGAGGATGAAGGTTGAGGGAAAAAGACCCAAATAACCCCAAGGATGTAATCTTTTAATGAATAAAAAATTATACTATCAACACGCAGACTGACGCATCGCGTCGTTGGCATCAACACGATAGCCAATGTGTTGTGTCGAGTCCATGTCGACTCACTAAAAATTGATGCTGAAATCTGGGGAAAACATTTATCAACATGATAGTCGATGAAACACACCAAGATCGCGTTGATCCACTATTTTAAGACTTTTAAAGAGCTTCAAACGAAGTTTAAAAAATCTGAAACTTGTCCGAAAACACCTACGGACATTCCTGATCGTGAATCAACCTAAATATCCACCTATAATGGATGTAAAGGCCATGAAATAAGATCGCCAACTTTTGGAAGCTAGAATGACAATAAGTCTGAATACTTAGCTAGAATATTCTAAGTCTAGAACCCCTTAACAAGCTTAAAGGACTGAATTAAGCTAAGGATTTTGCAGGGTCTTACAAATAATCAGTTTTAAACAAGCATAAATTCTAGATACTAAAGAATATTTAAGCTCCAGACCTATTAAATAATATATATTTGAATTATCAAAGACTAAAAGTATCTAGAAGTTAGGTAACAATATGGCCCCAAAAACGTAGGGGCCCCTATGCCTACTTTACTCGCATTACACTCGAATTCAAATGTCTTATCAAAGTTGGGAAATTGTAACAAGGGGGCGGCTATGGTGCTAAATCCTTTGACAAACCTTCTATAAAAACTAGTCAACCCATGGAAGCTTCTTACTTCTCCAATGGTTTGTGGGATTGGCCAATTTTTGATAGCGTTTATCTTATATTGATCCACTTTGACCCCTCTTGAAATAATAACAAAACCCAAGAAAACAACTTTATTAATACTAAAGGAGCATTTCTTTCAGATTTGCATACAGTTTTTCCTTTCTAAGGACATCAAACACACGTTGTAAATGCATCACATGCTCATCTAAAGACTTGCTATAAACCAAGACATCATCAAAATAGACAACAAACTTTCCAATAAATGACTTCATCACATGGTTCATTAGCCTCATAAAAGTACTTGGAGAATTTGTTAGCCCAAATGGCATAACCATCCATTCATAGAGACCAAACTTGGTCTTGAAGGCAGTTTTCCATTTATCATCATGTTGCATTCTTATTTGGTGATAGCCACTCCTTAAATCAATTTTGAATAATAAACACAAAACATTCAATTCATCAAGCATATCATCTAAACTAGGGATAGGGTGACGATATTTTATCGTAATCTTATTGGTGGCTCGACAGTCCACAGACATACGCCATGTTTCATCTTTCTTAGGCACTAGTAACATCGAAACCGCGCACGGACTCATGCTCTCCTTGATATACTCTTTGTTGAGGAGTTCCTTAACATAACGTTGTAATTCCTTGGTGTCCGTAGGGTTACTTCTATAAGCTGTCTTATTTGGCAATTGTGAGTCCGGCACAAAATCAATTTGGTGCTCAATTCCCTAAAGTGGGGGCAATCCTTGTAGAAGTTCTTCAGGAAATACATCTTCATAATCTTGCAACACACAAAAGAAATCAAAGGAGAAATAGAAGAATTAGCAAGGTTAGTGTTAAAACAAGGAGCCAAAAGTAACATAGGCGTGTCCTCATTATGATCCACGAATAGTTCCTTCTTTCTAACCAACATCACCATGTATTCCTTCCCCTTTGATTTTGAGGCAGCCTCGGATACCCCTACTGCCCCACCTACGGGTTCCCCTTTTTTTTTTCTTTTTAGATTTTTTTACCCTTTTCCTTCAATTCTCTCATCATTTGATGCCACTCATTTACTTGGGAAGGCAAAAGAGGATGAAGTGTGACCTTTCGAACATCCTTCTCAAGTGTATATCGATTGGACCTCCCATCATGTTTGGTAGACCTATTATATTGCCAACGTCTACCTAACAACAAGTGACATGCTTGCATTGGTATCACATCACAAAGCACTTCATCGTGGTAGTTTCCCACCTTAAACCGTATCACACATTGCCTTGTGACCTTTAATTCACCATATTCATTCAACCATTGCAACTTGTAAGGAATAGTGTGCGTTGTAGTTGGCAACTTCAAAAAGTTTACCATAGCAACACTAACAATATTTTCACAACTACCACTATCGATCACAAAGTGAACAGACTCCCCTTTACAAGACATTTAGTATGGAATAGATTTTCCCTTTGACTTGGGTCATCTATTGCCTTACTAATTATGACACGTCTAAATATAAAGTTTGGAACCACACACTCCCCTTCTTGTAAATAAACATCTTAACCAACATCATCATCATCATCATGTGGTCCATTCTTAGGTTCCTCTCTATCTTGAGGCTCGGCCTCATCCTCCTCTTTTTCAAAACCCACCTCTTCACCAAGGTAATATAATCTCCCTTTCCATAGAATCACGTTGAATCAGATTGGACATTCATTGGATTTATGTCCCCAACCTTGGAACTTGAAACATTAGAATCCCTTTGGGAACTTATGAACTTCTTGCTTTGGAGGAATTTTGTGGACTGTTTTAGGCTCGGGAAGCCTTGTAGTGGTGGTTTGGTCCTTGTTTTTGGGCCAACCCGAAGAGTATTGAGCCATCTCCTTGCTTCTAGGCTAACCCGAGGTGGATTGTCCCCTTACTTTGAACGACGACCTTTCTTGAAGTTCCCTTTCAATCTCAAGAGCTGCTTGAAAAATACCTCCAAAGGTATCAAACTTGTGAAGTATTAAATAAGTGGAGATCTCTTTGTTCAACCCACACTTGAACCGGATGATATCATGACTGATTTGTTCCCCACGATGATCAATCTTCAACATGAGTTATTGAAACTCATCATAATACGCCATCATACTTTTGTTACCTTGACGCAAGTTGTACAATCTATCAAGCAACTCATGGCGATAACTCTCGGGAAGGTACCGTTGTCTCATCAAGTACCTCAACCAAAACCAAAGTGGTGGCTTCCCATGAACTAATTCATTACCAAACCGCTTGACATACTCCCACCAAGTGTTAGCATGACCCTCAAAATGAGCTATGGCATAAAAATCTTTCTTTCTTTCGAGATATCATTAACCTAGAAAACTTTATCACAATCCGATTCCCAAGCTAAGTAGACCTCAGGGTCACTTTCACCTTTAAAGATTGATAGGCTCAACTTGATGGTGTTGATGCCTACATCTCTCTCTTGGTGTTGGTTTCCCCTTTCTACATACCCTTGATATCTCCTTTGATCTCCACGACCCCCTCTCATCTCCTTCTCCCTCATGAAAGTATCCTCAAAGGCTCCATATCCTTCATATCCCTCTTTACCATATTTTTCAAAGTGGGCTGAACGGTTTTGGACATTTTGAACTTGATTTGAAGGAATTAGATTTTGTGGAGGTGGTGGTCTTTAATTTAATGGAGCTTGGAAGGGAGGGTTTGGATTTAGCAGAGCTACTTGATGTCCAAGTCCCTCTTGTGGAACTTGAGGAGTTTGGAAATGTATTGATTTAGTGGTGTCATGGTTTGGAGGGAAATGAGTGGTTTGGCTTGTTCATTTAGTGGAGCTTGGGGTGGATTTAGCATTTCGTGCACTGTTTCAGGAGTGATGGTTTTGGATGAAGTTCTATTATGCCCACTTGAAGAAAAATGTAGAGGAGTATAAGGGAGAGAGTTCCTTTGACTCTCCGCTTGTTCTAATCTCCCACTAATAGCCGAAACATCTCTTTTTATTGTTGTCAAATCCCCTCTCACAGCTCTAGCTTCCGTATTCAACCTTTCAAGTGTTCGGGTAACGGCCTCAAGACTGGCCCTCGTAGAGTCAAGAGCATTAGTATCCATATTTTGGGACGTAGTCCCCTCCATTGTCAAGGTATTACCTAAAAAATCAGCAAACAAGTTAGTGAAAAAAATCCTCTCCACACTAACACTCTTTGGATCACCTCACACTTTATTTCCACAAGTGTTGTAGATTGGCTAGTAACCCGTGAATCCTTAAGGTATGAGTAAGCTCTTATACTGAGTGGATTCATTTTTGAAGACTCAAAGAATTCTCGTTGGAATATAACCAAGAAGCAGCAACGTATTCAAAATATAAAAGCACCCAAGTAATCGTTGACACGAACAAACGGATTCAAAGGACTAATTGACAACCTAGTATGAATGTACTAGTTTATTAATTAGTTCTAGAACCAAGTAAGGAAACCAAGAATAAACAATTAGAAACTAGAAAATATCCAAATTTGAGCTTATTAGTTACGTGAAAGTAGCAATGGTGACGTGGCAACATGTAATTGGTCTTGGTCCCACACAACAATTTTTTTGTCAAAAATCTGAAATTTCAATATTCACACAACTTGTAATGGATGACAATTGGTTTTGGAGGGAAAGTAAAAGTCTTGTACTCTTTTTAACTTTTTAAACTCAAAAAGGTGAGATTTGACTATACTAATCCCACAAAATAAGGCCCCTTGATTTAAGGAAAAGTGGTTGTCAAGTCTAGGAAGTGATGTGTGCAAGTCTTCTCACCAACAACTTTATAACTCTTGTCTTACAACCTTTTGGATCTATTTTACACCTTTGTTGTCTTAAGTTGTATGAATAGAGGAAGAACAAGATGAACACCACAACAACCTTCAAGAACACAATATCAACTTGTTTAAGAACACAACACAAAACCACCAATTGTCATCAACAAGGTACAACCTACGGCCCACTTCAAGTTGCCACAATAATGGTCAATATTATAAGCTCAACTTTAGATCTAGACATTTTTAGTGTTGGTGAGAAAGAAACCAATACTGTAAATACACTAAACAAGTAAAATAACACCTATATCTAAATACACAAACACCAATCTTGGCCAGGACAACAAGATGGACAGATTTCTCTTTTTTTTTTTTCTGGAATTTTAAGATTTCAACAATTTTTTTTTTTAATTTCCATCCAAGAGAGCCCAAGATTGGTAGTGTAGGAACACAACCAGCCTTGCTTTGATACAAAATGATACAATATCAAGTCCAAAATGCAAGAATCCAGTAAGAACAACAAGATGAACAAACTAACACCAAAAACAACAAGTTGAACAACAAGTTCTAGTGAATCAAAATAGGATACACACAGCTTCAATAGGCTTTAAGAATCACATTTTTGGAATAAGATGATGAAGTTTTCAACAAGAACCAGCAATTCAACAAGGTGATAGTGAATCGAAAGAGGTCCATACGGCTTCACTATACTTCAAGATTACAAAACACAATCTTAACAAGATTACAAGAAGATAGTAACTTGACATGTAATATTCTAGAGTGTAAGAACCCTAACAAAAAGAGAGGACCCTAAGACTAAAGAATATTAACACCAAGTTCTTACTTGGACCAAGAGGAACTCTATGACCTGAAGATCCTTTTTTTTAGACAACATACAACACAAGTATCACTCTACTTGTGAGTTTTTAGATTTGGGTCTTCTCCAATGGAAGAGTGAGAAGTTTCTCAATATTACAAGTGTTAATCTCTCAAAATATTGTAAAAGAACTAGCTGCCAAATAACCCTAATATTGTCTATTTATATTACACCATAAATGAAGGAGAAAATGATCAGATTGCCCTTTACATGGGGTGGCCTTGGAGTGTACGTTTATTACACTTCAAGGCCCCTCTTCACACTTAAAAACATTTAGACCACTAAGTGGATCAATCACCAACTCACAAACGGCCATTTGCATAAACAAGGCTTGGAGTTTTTGTAACTCCCGAGCTTAGTTACGTGTGAATGGTCGTGAACTTGTTGGATAGCTTGCTACACCCGTATCATCCTCTCCATCTTGAGATGAATTTGACCTAAAATTCAGTATTAGGTCATCTAAAACCGTATCCACGAGAGAAATATCACACACGTTGAAAGTGTTGTGCACTTGATATTCCGATGAAAAGTCAATCTTGTAGGTGCTGTCATTGATTTTCTTAAGTACCTGGAATGGACTATCACCCCTCGGCATAAATTTGGACTTTCTTTGATATGGAAACCAATCCTTTTGAAGATGCACCCATACCTAATCTCCCAGTTCAAGAATGAGTTTCTTTCTTTTCTTGTTGGCCCTTCTTGCAATTTCTTGGTTTTTCTTCTCAAGTTGAAGCCACACCTTCTCATGTAACTTCTTCATAGAATATTCCCACTTGCTTCCATCTAAGATAATCATGAGATAACTTGGCAAAAGCGTTAAATCCAAAGAGGTAAGGGGTTTGAGGTCGTATACACACTCAAAGGGAGTCATTCCCATACTTGAGTGTATGACACGGTTATATGCAAACTCAATCAATGGTAAGGCTCCTCCCAAGAAGTTATTTTTTCCTTAACCATGAAGCGTAGCATAGCACCCAAAGTACTATTTACTACTTTTATTTATCCATCGGTTTGTGGGTGGAAAGACGTAGAGAACAACAACTTGGTACTAAGCCTACCCCACATGGACTTTTAAAAGTGACTTAGGAACTTAGAGTCCCTATCACTCACAATAGTCCTTAGAACTCCATGCAATTTGACAACATTATCAACAAATAAAGAGGCCACACTAGGTGCGCCATCACATTTACAACAAGGAATAAAGTGTGCCATCTTAGAATTCGATCGACTACAACAAAGATTCTATCCCGGCCTCATCTAGTCTTTGGCAGCCCCAACATGAAATCCATAAATATATCAAGCCAAAGACGTAAATGTGTGGGCAGCGGGGTCTACAACCCATGAGGTAGGAGCTGAGATTTGGCTCCTTTGCATTCTACACATTGGCCGTAAATCCTAACCACATCCTTGTGTATTCTTGGCCAATAGAATTGCTCCTCCAATATTCCGAGGGTCTTTTCGCCCCCAAAATAACCTATTAGACCATCATCATGTGCTTCCCTCACAAACAACTCTCTCCAAAAGCTAGAGGGTACACATAATCGTCTACTTTTAAATAAGTAACCATCAAACTTGGCATATGGATTTGACTGCCTAGCTGAATCCTAATTGTCCCTATCCAATTCTTCGCATTCCCTAAATATAGGAGCAAAGTGAGGGTTCTCGGGATACAATCCTCTTAAGCTCTCAAAACCCATCAATTTTGATGACAAAGTGGACACAAGAACATGTTTTCTAGACAAAGCATCGGCTACTACATTGTCCTTACCCTTTTTGTATTGGATAACATAAGGGAAGGTCTCAAGAAACTCAATCTAATTGGCATGCCATTTTTTAAGCTTGTATTATGCCCGAAAATGCTTTAAAGATTCATGGTCTGTTCAGATTAGGAACTCCTTAGTCCATAAGGAGTGTTTCCAAGTGGCTAAGGCTCTAATCAAGGCATACAACTCTAAATCATACGTGGAGTAGTTTAGAGTTGCTCCTTTGAGATTTTTGCTAAAGTAAGCAATGGGTTTTAAATCTTGCATCAAAACAGCCCCTATGCCTACTTTACTCGCATCGCACTCGACTTCGAATGTCTTATCAAAGTTGGGCAATTGTAACAAGGGAGCAGCTATGGTGCTAAATCCTTTAACAAACCCTCTATAAAAACTAGCCAACCCATAGAAGTTTCTTACTTCTCCAACGGTTTGTGGGATTGGCCAATTTTTTATAGCGTTTATCTTGGATTCATCCACTTTGACCCCTCTTGAACTAATAACAAAACCGAAGAAAACAACTCCATTAACACTAAAGGAGCATTTTTTTAGATTTGCATACAGTTTTTCCTTTCTAAGGACATCAAACACACGTTGTAAATGCATCACATGCTCATCTAAAGACTTGCTATAAACCAAGACATCATCAAAATAGACAATAACAAACTTTCCAATAAATGGCTTCATTACATGATTCATTAGCCTTATAAAAGTACTTGGAGCATTTGTTAGTCCGAATGGCATAACCATCCATTCACAGAGAGCAAACTTGGTCTTGAAGGTGGTTTTTCATTCATCACTGGGTTGTATTCTTATTTGGTGGTAGCCACTCCTTAAATCAATCTTGGAAAATAAACACGAACCATTTAATTCCTAAAGCATATCATCTAACCTAGGGATAGGGTGATGATATTTTACCGTAATCTTATTGATGGCTTATAAGTCCACACACATACGCCACGTTTCATCTTTCTTAGGCACTAGTAGCACCGGAACTGTGAACGGATTCATGCTCTCCTTAATATACCTTTTGTTGAGGAGTTCCTAAACTTGACGTTATAATTCCTTGGTGTCCGTAGGGTTACTTCTATAAGCCATCTTGTTTGGCAATTGTGAGCCCGGCACAAAATCAATTTGGTGCTCAATTCCCCAAAGTGGGGGTAATCCTTGTAAAAGTTCTTCGGGAAATACATCTTCATAATCCTGCAACACACAAGAAATCAAAGGAGAAATGGAAGAATTAGTGAGGTTAGTATTAAAACAAGGAGCCAAAAGTAACATAGGCGTGTCCTCAGCATGATCCATGAAGAGTTCCTTCTTTCTAACCAACATCACCATGATTTTCTTCCCCTTTGATGTTGAGACAGCCTCGGATACCCCTATTACCTCACCTACGGGTTCCCTTTTTTTTTTTTTTTTAGATTTTTTTCCCTTTTCTTTCAATTCTCTCATCTTTTGATGCCGCTTATTTACTTGGAAAGGCAAAAGAGGATGAAGTGTGACCTTTTAGCCATTCTTCTCAAGTGTATATCGATTGGACCTCCCATCGTGTTTGGTAGACCTATCATATTGCCAAGGTCTACCTAACAACAAGTGACACACTTGCATTGGTATCACGTCATAAAGCACTTCATAGTGGTAGTTTCCCACCTTAAATCGTATCACACATTGCCTTTTGACCTTTAATTCACCACATTCATTCAACCATTGCAACTTGTAAGGACTAGTGTGCGGTATAGTTGGCAACTTCAAAAAGTTTGCCATAGCAACACTAACAACATTTGCATAACTACTACCATCGATCACCAAAGTTTTAGTATGGAATAGATATTTTTCTTTGACTTGGGTCATCTATTGCCTTACTAATCATGACGCACCTAACTACAAAGTTTGGAACCACACACTCCCCTTCATGTGGATAAACATCTTCACCAACATCATCATCATTATCGTGTTATCCATTCTCGGATTCCTCTCCATCTTGAGGCTCAGCTTCATCCTCCCCTTTTTCAAGACCCACCTCTTCACCAAGGTAATACAATCTACCTTCCCGTAGAATTAAGTTGCGTCAATTTGGACATTCATTGGCTTTATGTCCCCAACCTTGGCACTTGAAACATTGGAATCCCTTTGGGTTAGGATACTTATGAACTTCTTGCTTTGGAGGAATTTTGTGGACTATTTTAGGCTCGATTAGCCTTATAGTGGCTGTTTGGTCCTTGTTTTTAGGCCAACCCAAAGAGTATTGAGCCATCTCCTTGCTTCTAGGCCAAACCAAGGTGGATTGTCCCCTTTCCTTGAACGAAGACCTCTATTTAAGTTCCCTTTCAATCTCAAGAGTCGCTTGAAAAATACCTTCAACGGTATCAAACTTTTGAAGTATTAAATGAGTGGAGATCTCTTTGTTTAACCCACACTTGAAACGGATGATGTCATGACTGATTTGTTCCCCACGATAATCAAGATTCAATATGAGTTGTTGAAACTCATCATAATACGCCATCACACTTTTGTTACCTTGACGCAAGTTGTACAATCTAGCAAGCAACTCATGGTGATAACTCTCGGGAAGGTACCGTTGTCTCATTAAGTCTCTCAACCAAAACCACGGTAGTGGCTTCCCATCTACTAATTCATTACCAAACCGCTTCACGTACTCCCACCAAGTGTTAGCATGACCCTCAAAATGAGCTATGGCATAAAAACTTTTCTTTTCTTCCAAGATATCATTAACCTGGAAAACTTTATCACAATCCAACTCCTAATCTAAGTAGACCTCGGGGTTACTTTCACCTTTAAAGATTGGTAGGATCAACTTGATGGTGTTGATGCCCACATTTCTCTCTTAGTGTCGGTTTCCCCTTTCTCCATACCCTCGATATCTCCTTTGATCTCCACGACCCCCATTCATCTCCTTCTCTCTCACGTAAGCATTCTCAAAAGCTCAATATCCTTCATATCCCTCTCTACCATATTCCTCAAATTGGGCTGGACGTTTTTGGATATTTTTAACTTGATTTGAAGGAATTAGATTTTATGGAGGGGGTAGTCTTTGGTTTAATGGAGCTTGGAAGGGAGGGTTCGGATTTAGCGGAGGTACTTGACATCCAAGTCCCTCTTGTGGAACTTAAGGAGTTTTGGAAATGTATTGGTCTAGTGGGGTCATGTTTTGGAGGGAAAGGAGTGGTTTGGCTTACGGCAGTTAGTGGAGCTTGGGGTGGATTTATCATTTGGTGCACTATTTTGGGAGTGATGGCTGCGGATGAAGTTCTATAATGCCAACTTGAAGAAACATGTAGAGGAGTAGAAGGGAGAGAGTTCCTTTGACTCTCCACTTGTTCTAATCTCCCACTAATAGCCGACATATCTCCCTTTATTGTTGTCAAATCCCCTCTCATAGCTCCAACTTCCGTATTTAACCTTTCAAGTGTTCGGGTAACGGCCTCAAGAGTGGCTCTCATAGAGTCAAGAGCATTAGTATCCATATTTTGGGACGTAGTCCCCGCAATTGTCAAGGTATTACCTATAAAATCTGCAAACAAGTTAGTGAAAAAAAATCCTCTCCTCACTTACACTCTTTGGATCACCTCACACTTTAGTTCCACAAGTGTTGTAGATTGGCTAGTAACCCGTAAATCCTTAAGGTATGAGTAAGCTCTTATCCGGAGTGGATTCATTTTTGAAGACTCAAAGAATTCTCGTTAGACTAGAACCAAGAAGTAGCAACGTATTCAAAAGATAAAAGCACCCAAGTAATCGGTGACACGAACAAACAGATTCAAAGGACTAATTGACAACCTAGTAGAAATATACTAGTTTGTTAATTAGTTCTAGAACCAAGTAAGGAAACCAAGAATCAACAATTAGAAACTAGAAAATATCCAAATTTGAGCTTATTAGTGACATGGCAGTAGTAATGGTGACGTGGCAGCATGTAATTGGTCTTGGTCCCACACAACAATTTTTTTGTCAAAAATCTGAAATTTCAATATTCACACAACTTGTAATGGATGACAATTGGTTTTGGAGGGAAAGTAAAAGTCTTGTACTCTTTTTTAACTTTTTAAAGTCAAAATGGTGAGATTTAACTATACTAATCCCACAAAACAATGCCCTTTGATTTAAGGAAAAGTGGTTGTCAAGTCTAGGAAGTGATGTGTGCAAGTCTTCTCACCAACAACTTTATAACTTTTGTCTTACAACCTTTCGGATCTATTTTACAAGCTTTGTTGTCTTAAGTTGTAAGAATAGATAAAGAACAAGATGAACACCACAACAACCTTCAAGAACACAATATCAACTTCTTTAAGAATACAACACAAAACCACCAATTGTCATCAACAAGGTACAACCTAAGGCCCACTTCAAGTTGCCACAACAATGGTCAATATTATAAGCTCAACTTTAGATCTAGATACTTTTAGTGTTGGTGAGAAATAAACCAACACTAGAAACACACTAAACAAGTAAACTAACACCTAGATCTAAACACACAAACACCACTCTGTGCCAAGACAACAAGATGGACAGATTTCTCTTTTTTTTTTCTGGAATTTTTAGATTTCAACAATTATTTTCTTTTTGAATTTCCGTCCAAGAGAGCCCAAGATTGGTAGTATAGGAACACAACCATCCTTGTAATGATACCATATGATAAAATATCAAGTCCATAATGCAAGAATCCAGCAAAAACAACAAGATGAACAAACTAACACCAATAATAACAAGTTGAACAACAAAATAGGCCATACACGGCTTCACTAGGCTTTAAGAATCACATTTTTAGAATAAGATGATGAAATTTTCAACAAGATCCAGCAAGTCAACAAGGTGATAGTGAATCGAAAGAGCCCCACACGGCTTCACTAAACTTCAAGATTACCAAACACAATCTTAATAAGATTACAAGAAGATAGTAACTTGACATGTAATATTCAAGAGTCTAAGAACCCTAACAACAAGAGAGGACCCTAAGACTAAACAATATTAACACCAAGTTCTTACTTGGACCAAGAGGAACTTTATGACTTCAAGATTCTTGTTTCTAGCCAAGATACGACACAAGTATCACTCTACTTGTGAGTTTTCAAATTTGTGGCTTCTCCAATGGAAGAGTGAGAAGTTTCTCAATATTACAAGTGCTATCTCTCAAAATATTGTGAAAGAACTAGATGCCAAATAACCCTAATATTTTTTATTTATATTACACCATAAATGAAGGAGAAAATGACCAGATTACCCTTTCCATGGGGTGGACTTGAAGTGTAAGTTTATTACACTTCAAGGCCCTTTTTCACACTTAAAACCATTTAGACCATTAGGTGGATCAATCACCAAATCACAAACGGCCATTTGCATAAACAAGGCTTGGAGTTTTTGTAACTCCGGAGCTTGGCTACGTGTGAATGGTCATGAAATTGTTGGATAGCTTGCTACACCTGTATCATTATAGGTATGTAATATGCCACACTAATACGTGGGAGGATACAAGGCCTTTAGGAATGTTTCCCTTTCTTATGTTCTATTTCGGGCTATAGAGTCTTGTTATCTTTGAACTTGTCTTACTCCTAGCTTACTCGTATTTCAGATCATGCCTCTCTAAAGATCAAATAGTTGTAGAAACTCTTCTGGACCCTTTTTCCTACCTGAGGAAAATGTGGAGGTACTACTAGAAACTGTCAATTACATAGGGATCTTACCTAGGGAAAAATATCGCAAGAAACACATGCGGATTTACCTGCAAAAATTTTATATACCTCAACATTAGAATATGTTACCTACAAACTGTATATTCCCAACAAATTCCACAGGTAAATTTTGTGCCATATTGCACAAATTTCGTCCTTACGACATTACCTGGAAAATATATCAGCAGGTATTTTATCTCTAAGCAAATTCGCAGGTATATATATATATATATATATAATCCATAGGATAATCCCCAGGTAATTTATCCTACGAATTTACATAGAGAAATTTTGATGAAAATTTCTGTGGCGGATTTTATTACCTGGGAAATTAGTTGGGGATTATTTGTTTCGAATTTAGTTGGAGATTTAGTCTTGGGATTTACCTATGAAAATTGTTACCTGGAAAAATATTAGGGGATTTAGTCCATTTTTACTTATCCAATATATTTAAAATCATTATTCAAATTTAAAACCTAGTATAGGTAAGTTTTAATTATTTTAACTTTTTAATCCTAAAATTGTAAATAAAGAAAATAGCTGTAGAAGGCAACTTCGACTCTATTTTCACTCCATCAATAATGTTTATAGCATTATGACCTTGTTATTAAAATTAAGAAGGATCAATCGTGTCTTGTTTTCATTAATTGTTAATTGCTACTTTATTGTTATTTGACACAATCTAATTTGAATCAATTAGAAGCATCAACCTTCAAAGCAACCACCAAAACAAATATAACTAATATATCACTATTCTATTATATAGTACTCCTCATTTTCTCAATTTTTATGATACTTTTCACTTTTTGAGATTCGAATTTTGTAATATTGACCGAATATTTGAGATTATAAAAGTTATAATAAAAAGTAAACTAGTTTAATTTCTATGGGATAACTTATCCCGGGACTAATAATTAGTCCCGGGATAAGTTATCCATAGATATAGTGGAATTATTATCCCAACTTAAGTTATCCTTGGTATAAAATATAAAATGACAAAAATACCCTCAAACCCTATCCATGTCCCCACCACATGAGCACTTTTTCTTCCTTTATATTCACGTTCTCAGCCAACATTTTTTTCCATTCAAAAGTGTGCACTCATTGTTAGGTGCATATATATAACTATACATAAACAAGTAGTAAAGTAGTTTTGTTGAGGAAATGTCCTCTATTTGAAAGAATTTGGTTATATATTGTTGAAAGTTTTTGACGTTTTTTTATCAAGTTGAAGAAAAGAATGTAGTAATGGGGATTACTTTTTTGCAAGTGTGCATGGATTCATCAAACTGGCTGCAGGTTTGTATGTTTAAGTACTTAACTGAATGTTGTTACATTCACTTCCCTTTTTTTGTTATCTATATGAATTCACATTTCACACTTAAGTTCCATTACGAAAAGATAGTTTTCGCATTCTGTTCTAGCTATTTTGGCACCTTCGATTCAAACTGAACAACATTTTCTAGTCTTTTTGATAATGTCGATAAATGCATGTTAAATCTTCAAAAGTCGTATACGTCTATAGGCTTTAATACAGATGTTATAGATTTTTTTGAATCCCAGAAAAAAGTTTTGTTTTCTTCTTATGATATTTATGTTACTCATGAAGTTCGCATAAGTGAGAATAGGCTAAATGAACAGATACAAAGCATCTAGCTAGAGAAATATGCATTAATATTTTTCGGGAGTCCGAACAATATAGTCAACTTTTTTCTTATTAGCGTTGCATAATTCACTTGAATTATTCTGATATGAAATATCCTCTTATGACAAGTTCCTACAAACTTTTATTTATTGTTTGGATTGGTAGGACACAATTAACGAGGAAACAGAATTCGATTCTTCTTCTTCCTCATCAGGTGGTGACATATTCACATGTGCAAGGCCAATAGTAGAAAGAAAACTAAGACCCCAACATGACCAACCACTCAAATGCGCACGTTGTGACTCAACACATACAAAATTCTGTTACTACAACAATTACAGCCTTTCTCAACATGAGGGAAAATGTTGAGGGAATCATAGGATTGTTGTCATGATACATGAATTTCAGATTTTCTGGAAGGAAAACAAAGAGAGAAAAATCACAGAAATACAAACACAAAAATAATCAAGTTAACTAAAGTGAGGGGTATTTTAGTAAACAAATAATATATTTTTATAAATAATGCATTACATATTATTTTTAGTACCACAAATCAAACAACCACTAAAAAATAATACATAATTTATCCCAAAACAACTAATAACAACATAACTTATTACAATATAACTAATTTCGATATAACTTGTTTTCAAACCAAACGACCCTAAAAATTCTCGACCTTCCTCCAACTCTCCCACTTTAATATTTTATTTTCTAAAGAAACTAACGACGTTTCTTCTCTAAGGAGTACCCGACATTCAATTCTCTAAGTAGGCCCGAAATCGAAGTTTGAATATCTTGTATTTCTCTCCGAAAAAAAGAGGTTCGTCTGCAAATTATATGGGTTGATGAATAATTTTGAACAGTTGATGATCTATTTTTATTGCTTTTAGTTCAAATTTCCTGCAATATAAATAACTTTCAGGGATGCAATGATTCTTGTAGGCAAGTAAAACGAGCAATGGTCTAAGCTATTAACAACTAACAGCTTGGAAATTTGATTGTTCTTTCCTGATGCTATTAGATTAGGTATTTTTTGGGGACATGAATATGGTCATTAAGTATCCATATTTAGAGAGTAGATATGACTAGTAATTTAGTATCCAAATGCATAGAAGAATATATCTTCATTGCTTCTCTAAACTGGAGAAAGAAAATCTTGGATTAGATATTTTCAACATCAAAAGTTGGTATGTCCCCAAATATCCCCGACTTCCTGCCCCATCTGTCTTTTTTATTTTTTGTTTGTTTAATCTGGTATAAATCTATAGTATATTGGCATGCCTTCTTTACTCCTAATCCTGTGCCAAGGACTATTGTAAACCTCTCTGCCTCCCAAGGTAGAGGTAAGGTCTACATACACTCTACCGTCCTACTTGTGGGACTACACTAGGTATGTCCTTGATGTAATCTGGTATTAATGTTGTACATATGCTCAACTAACTCGGATTGCAGAGCTATAGTTGAGATTAAGATGGAAACCAAGGCTTATAACAATTGAATGCATGTAAAATAGACTTCATTTCTACATTCTTGAATTGCTTAGGCTTTTGCCTGTGGACCTTCTCACTCAAATATACATTTAAGGCTTGTCTAAGTTCTAAAAATAAAATCATAATCTAATTCCAATAGAAGCTGAAAAAGAATAATTTTAAAAAGTGAAAGGTAGCATTTAATGAGTCAAACACTTTGCTGAAACAGAATCCACTTTTGATAAATCCTTGATTCACAATGCTTGAGCCTATGATGCAGATCCCACTATCTAAAATAATTGGTCCACAACTCTATGTTCGTAAGAATGTTATTCATGAGTGATATAACCAATTGGGATCATTTTATGCTTTTAATTTTGTTCCAAGAATTATTGGTTCTTATGTTGGCCAATCTTAAGAATATACAACATTTGCTATTTTGTTCTCTTTTTCATTCTTACTTTCATGCCACAGTTAAATTTAGTTTAAGCTGAGGGTCCATCTGAAACAACCTCTCTATCCCACAAAGGTACATGTAAGATGTGATTACACAGGGTATATTGATTATTAGTGTTGTACTGTATTATATGAGTTTAGGTCTCATTTGTGTAAATAAAAATAAAATGATTCAGTGAAATGCAATCATGTTTTGAATGGTTTTAGCCATGTTACTTCTCTCTACTCGGCTATTACGAAGATCACAAGGCTCAAACCTGGCTGATCTTGAAAGATGAGGGTTTGTGTTTGCTAACGCCCCCTGATATTTGTCGACTTTTTTCTACAACCTCATAAATACTAGAAAAACACACCACCTTAATATTTAACCAAAAATGTTGATTTAATTCTAAACAGGCTTACTACTACAGATAGGTTGTCTAAATAGATATTGTATGTGGATTCAATGTGTAAATTTTGTCAAGCACACTTGAAAAATACAGATAACATCAAATTAATTGTCTTCTATGATTTTGCTAGAGCCTTGTGGAAGAGGCTCTTATCTTGGATCAACATACCATATTTCATTGCTAACACATGTTTGCACTTGGGCAACGAAGAACTCCAAAAGTAAGTCTCAAAGTGCTAGACTATACAGATTATTTTGTGCTAAATGAATTCATGCTCTGTGAATGAAGGGAAACCAGAAAACATTTGTCTTCTCAATAGCAATAATAGAAGAGGTAACAGAATTAGCACCCTTTTCCACTGCTTTCATCCCTTTGCAAGATTTCATGTGGGCATGAAGTTTCTCTAGCTTGAATGGCTTACCACATTGCTTGCAACACATTGTCTTAATTCTTACCATATTTTGAACTTATACTGCAGTCTATTGTTAATTTTTCAGTGATCCAAATTCTAATTGATTGTCTCATTTTCAGTAATGTGGTTAGGATCTGAAAATACTCTCTTTGAATCGAAGAAATAGTTCAGTCACATTGCTACAGTGGCTAATTGAGATTAGGAGAACAGATTTCTAGATGGTTAATTTAGATAGAATGTTTTCGAATGGGGCTAAGTAGAAATTCTTCCCGAAGAACTTGGCTTGGAATGATGCTCTATATGATAATACATCATGTTTGAATTTGTTGATTATTATGCTTTTATTTGATGCTATACTATAGTATAATTATGCTAATAATATATTTTTTAGCACTTTTTATGACCTGACTTAACATATCCTTATACAGAATGAGTTTGAAAGAAAGAACAAGAAATATTAGCTGCTCAAAGTGCATCAATTGTGGATGGAGAAGCTAATTCATCTAGTCAGCCTGATCAGTTAAGTGAAATGGATATCTGGGTGCAATCTGTTGGTGGAAAGAAAAAAGGAAGAGTCAAAGGTCTTTGCTTCCTGGGTCGAAGTGTAAAGACATCTAAGAATTCAACATCAACTTTGCCAAAAGAAATTAATGAGATGATTAAGTCTCAGGTTGATCCTTCAAATGCTAATTTATATGCTGAGTTGCGGAATGACCGACACAAAAATAAGAGGATGAGAAAAGAGTTATACTTGTTGATGAAGCATGTATACAAGAAATTATTTTCAAATGACAAACGCCCATCTCAAAAGGAAAACCAAGCTTAGGAGGATGAAAGTGATGATGACTCTGACGACGTGAATGAAAGTGATTCTAATCCTGATAACGTGAATGAAAGTGATTCTGACCCTGATGGTTGGTGGTTTTATTAAGGATTCAAGTTTGAAATATTATGTTATGGACCATTTAAGAGTCATACATTATTGATATGGATTTTATGAATTATATTTTTTTGTTAGCCATAATGGTTTACATTAGACTTGTGTTGAATAATGTTTTTAAGAATTATTGGAGGTTTCGAATAGATTTTTGACTAATTGTGAAATGATTCTAGTGATTTACCTGTGAATTATTACTTGGAGATTTCCATAAGGATGTACATGCTAAATATCCATAAGAAATTTTGTGAAATAATTTTTTCTTGCAAAATTAATTGAGGCATTTCAATTGAATTTTCTTGAGAAATAGTTTCATAAATATTCGCAAGAATTTTCTTTTGTTAATTAGGAATTTCCACCTCTAAACTTCCTTCGAATTTACTTGGTGATCTTCATGTGAATAATTTGTGATTTTTTTTTGTGGAAATCCACATGTATGTTCCTTTTTGTATGAAACCATACCAAATAATTCATGCAAAATTTTGATAGATAATAGCAAATAAATTCACAAATAACGGACCTGCAGATATATTTTTCGCAACTAAATTACCTAGGGATTTTCTAAATCCGCAGTTAATAATTACCAACGAAGGTTTTTCCTTTGGATTCTAATTGGCAAGAAAATCCGCGGGTAGTCAAATTACTTAAGGATTTTACCCAATTATCCCTATGAAAATCCCCAGGTAATAAGTACTTTTTTTTGTAGTGAGGGAACTCGCCTTGTATATGGAGTTCAGGCCTGGTCTAGGTTCCTTTCTCCTTATAGTCCTTCTCTACGTGGTGTTCCACCAGTCCCTACTAGTCCTTCTCAGGCTTCTTGGGTTGGTGATACTTATGCTCAGTCACTCTGTTGCGCCCAAGTGCACACGCAAGTGTACATGGTCTCACCAAGTAATATAGTGGCCCTTTCACAAGCAAAGTATTGCTCCTACAGGGACTAGTGTTGAGCAACTATTAAATTCTAGTTCACTATTAAGATTAACATAGTGCAAGCGTAACAAAAAGAGTTTTAAAATTGATAAACTAAAAGTAAAGTAAACAGTACATAAAGTAAAGACTTGAGAAAATCAATGGAGGCAAGCCCAGGGTTAAGGCACTATGAAAAATTGTACTACACTATTGAAATTCATTCGTTAGATAGATTATCTTGGTTATTGATTTGTAGGGTTTATCGCATGATCATGGTCTCCCGACCTCTAATCGTCTACCTAACTTGGACATTACAACTACATCGTTGAGCAGGGATGTAATAATCCAATTAAGTGCTTAAAGCTATCATCCTACATGTGAACCAAGAAAGGCTTCTAGGTACATCCCTGTCCTAGATGATAATTCAAATTCCTTATTTTATAGAAGAATAAGAACCTTGCTCTATTCATCCCCATGTTCTATCTTTCTATTCCTTCTCTCGAGATTACAAGGTCAACAATATGTATTTTCTAAGGGTCGTGAATCCTTAAAATAGTTAAAACAAGGTTGAATAAACAAAGAAATATGATAAGCAATCCAAACGAATTCAATTCATAACGATAGCAAACATGTTCTTGGCCTTAACCCCGGAAAGAGGGCATTTAGCCACTAATAGACATAACCTTAATCCAATTAATTGAATACATGATGAAATATATGAATGAACTAATTAAAATAGAGACAATCCCCACAATTCATGTTGAACAACCTCCAAAATCTCCTAAGACGTCCCAAAGTGAATAGAATAAGTGCAACAAGTCCTATTTATAAGAGACCAATTTGGTCGTGCGTGGGAAATGGTCCGCGTCACGTTGGTGGTTGCCTATGGGATAAGCCACACAACACCTTGATTATTTCAGTGGACTAAGCCACGCGTGGAGTTGGTAATCGCGTTAAGGGAGTGGCATGTCATGACCCAAATGCGTAGGCTCACTTGAATTTGCCTCTTGATGCCTATATTCTTCTAAGTGTTTCTCCTTCCATCCCTTGAATTTTGGTGTTGTTTTCCTTTGGTTTACAGCTTGTATTTCATAAAAATATCTCCATAATCAACTCAAAAAGTATCCTACATTATCAAACACCAAATATTAGAGCTCAAAACAACACAACATTCTCAATGATTAACTAAAAATACGAGCTAAGACTAGGCTTGTCCACATTGATCTATAACTTATGGTTTCGACTCTTTGCTTGATATAATTGAACTTTTCACATTATAATAAAGTTTTTCCACATATAATTACACAATAATAACCTTTAGAACTCATTCACACATTAGAATCCACCACGATAGACTAGAACAATACCTAGCTCAAGCTACTAAAACTAGTTTTTTCAGATGAACTCTAAATGATTGAATTATGTACAAACTTGGTTTAAAACACCTTTACACATTGTAATTCACTACTTAAACAATTATATCCTTATTTATATCATTATTAACACATAAAGCTCTCAAGAAGTCCTCAAAGAAAGGCTAAATGAGCAAGGAAAACAACACTAAAGTGCATAAATATACCTAACATCACCACCCCACACTTAAAGCCTTGTTCATCCTCAAACAACTCTTTACTCTAAGAATCATAAGTTGGGGAGACTCCACACTTATACTATATGCAATACACTCCACCTAGTACTATAATGACCACAGAATGCAAGTTTCTACACTAAGCATGTTATGTACACATTTGAAAGTTCAAGAATACTACTTAAAAATATCCTAGCCTCAAGAATTGACTCACCTAGTTGGCAAACTCATACATATTATTCAATTAAGAAAATCATACAAATCACCCACATTCATCAAACATGTTCCCTCATAATAAGACAGTTACCCATAATCACTCCTATAAATGCAATTTATAACTCAATCGGTATAAGAATCAAGTTACGCTCACTCTCAAAAGGAATTCACAAGTTACACATAATGAACCATAGGCTTGACCTTAGTGTAGTACTCCACTAATATCAGAATGATAAAGCATAGGATCAAATAGGTCTTTAATGTAGGCTACAGGATGAGTAGGAACTATTCTAGCCAATAATAGTGACTATCTTCCCTAAGTGATTTAATATATCACATTATACAATTAAGACACCTTTAACAACTAAATTACACCACTTTTGTCTACCCAATTCCCTTGTTTTGCCCTATCTCATTATGCTCATTCCAATACATTACGGTGGGAGTATTTTCTATACACAGCTTGTTCAATTTGAACTAATTTTTATTCTTTCCATTACTCAACTACCAACCACAAAACATATCATTTTCTCTTTCTGAACAACAATAGCTATCACTTAGGGGCTTCAATTTCACCTTTTTCTTCTTAAATTTCCAACTCTTCACTCAATTAATTTTACACTAAAGCGCTTAGGATCTTTGGATCAAATTATAGTCAATCACAAAAGGGATTAGGCTACACATGAGGCTGTCAAAGAAAAAGCTAAAGGCTCAATAGGGGTTAAACTAGGATTATTCATAAGGGTAGATAAAAAAAGGTATAAAAAATAGATATAAAAAAATGCCTATATCATCTCCTAAACTTACACTCTTTATTTTGCTTTGCACACACACCAAGCAAGTTCTAGATATCACATGCAACAAGGAATATGCAATAACCTCACATCACACATGGCACATGCTCTACTCAAGTAGGATTATTATAGACTCTCACCCAAATAATTACATGAATTTAACTTTAAGCCAACAAGTACAAGAGTCATAATCAAAAGCCTAGGAGTCTCAAAGTTAGTCATTCACACAATAAACATACTTTTTACCATCAAAACACTTGCATCACGTAATCACATATGGCATAAACAGGAACATCCCATATTTACTCACAGTAAAAAAAATTAAAATTACCCTAAAAATGGGAATTTCCCTACCACACACTTAGAAATCTACTTTGTCCCTAAAGTATAATTTAAAAGTAGAGATAGAAATACTCCCTAAGGACTCTGGCCCTAGCTCGTAGCATTTTCATACATCAAGAGGGTTTGAGGGACCCCATACTTAGCCTTCGCCATGCTCCTTATCTCAGGTTTTTCGGTACTAAGACATCCCATCAACCTGTGACTTAACAAAAATAAAAACTAAAATACTAAAAATTAAACATACCTACTTAAACTGGGTTCCTCCTAAGCAGTGCCTAATTTAGTATCACAACACGACCCAATCTCTGACTTAACCATATTCCTTGATTCTCTTTCTCACACTAAGACACCATATTTCTATTTGTTTCTGACCTCTTGAGTGTGAGCTCTCAAGGTTAACAACTTTCTTAACAATAGCCTTTTCAGGCTCATCAATCTACATCATGTCAGGCTGGGGTGATTGTTGCCTGGGCTGCTCAATGAGGAAGTCTGAAGAGGTCTTTCGTGGAATAGACTCCAACACCCCACACTTCCCCTTCAATCACTGTAATCATGCACAAATATTTGTAGTGGGATAGTGTTTTTAGCCGTTTGTACACTTTGAAAATTGCTTCTTCATCATCCAACCTCATTGTGAAAGTTCTCTCTCTCACATCAACTAATGCTCTTCTCATCGCTAAAAATGGATGTCCTAAGATGACTGGTACTCTTTTGTCTACCTGAAAATGTAAAACTATAAACTCAATAGGAATAATAAAATTACCAACGTTGATTAGGATGTCCTCTATAATTCCTTTGGGATAGGCTAAGGTTTGGTTTGCCAGCTGGAGTATCACAGAGCTCGATCTTGGCTTCCCCTAGCCAAAGGTGTTGAACAAGGGGAGGGGCATCAAATTGACACTTGCTTCCAAATCACTCAATGCATTGATCACCTCACTTCTTCCAATTTGAATGGGGAGAGTAAAACTCCTTGGATGTTTGAGTTTTTATGGCATTTTCTACATTACTACAAAACTACACTCCTTAGTGAGTGCTACTGTCACAACATCCTGCAGCTTAACTTTGTTAGTGACCACATCCTTCAAGTACTTATTGTACTTAGGAATTCTCTACAAAATATCTAAAAGATTTAAGTTAATATGCATCTCTCTAAACATGTCAAAGAACTTCTTGAAGCATGCATCTTTTTTTTTCTTTATATTCTTCTGTGGGAAAGTAGTAGTAGGATCTTCTTCACCTCTTCAGCAACTTTTTCTTTTGAGTACTCAGATTTACTCAATTTTTTAGCAACTTAGTTAGAGACTAGTGGGGAAATCTCTTCTGTATTTACCTCCTTGGTTTTCTTTAGAGGTCCTTCATTAATTTTTTTACCACTCCTCAAAGTGATTATCATTACTTGGTATTTTCAATATCACTTGGGAAACCACCTTGAGTCCTGGTATTTTATGCCTTAGGAAATTGACCAATTTGTAACTCTAAGTTCCTTATAGTTGGTTGATGGCTCTTTATATCCGCTACCAATTGTGCTTGAGTAGCCATGATTTTCTTCAGCATCTCTTCCATATTATTGTTCTGAATTGTGGCCTGATTATTTTAAACTTGCTGCTACTGAAACTGCTATTGTTGGGTGTTCCGTGGGTATTTAGTGGCTGAATCTGCCACATTTTATTATAGGCATTCCCATAATTTGGCCTTTGAGCATTACCCATAAATATCAGTGACTCTGGATTTATAGCTGCTACCATAAACCTCACACCAACCTATTGTTTGTTAGATTGCCTTAATTGTGGATGCAGGCTGTGCAACCCCCAACTTCATATTACTTTTTTTATTTTGTAGAGCAGTAAGTTAAGCATATAAGAAAATAAAATGGTCCACCTCTAACACACCAATAACTTTTTTTGTAGCACTCCTTGAGTTTGAATACCACTCGGGATTACCTTGTGCAATTCGGTTCAACAAGGTATGCAACTCATCATACGTCATCTCCAGAGCTTGGCCACCTGCAGCTGAATCTAATAATTTTTTTGTGTTATGGTCACGTGCCTCAACAAAAGTATGAGCTAATACCTCATTAGACTGTTAATGGTGTGTTCAGTCTCAAAGATGACCTTTAAACTGCTCCCAAGCATGATATAAATTCTCATTTGGCTTTTGTTTGAAGCACACAATCTCACTAAAAAGTCTCACGGTCTTGCCAGACGGGAAGAATCAGATAAGGAATCTCCGAGCTAAGTCATCCCAGGTAGTGATTGAATTTGTCGACTCGACATTCAACCACTTCTTTACTTCCCCCAATAGTAAAAAGAGAAATATTGTCAGCCTAACATAATTATTTAACATACTCATAGGGATTAATGTGTTACTGATCTCCTAAATATTCTATAGATAGACTTGTGGATCTTTACGTGAAAGCCTAGTAAACTGTCCACTACTGATCAGAAGCTGTACCATATTCTGCTTCATCTTAAAATTACCTTCAACATCTAGTTTCTAAAAAGGGGAGGTCAAATTTATTGGAAGTCGGATTGATACTTCTCTAATTGTCCTACGGCCTAGTTGTTCTTCAGCCATAAGAGCAAGATTGTCTTGATCCTCTTCAATTTGTAGAATATGAGGGAGAAGGATCATTTCTCTCCTTCATTGATGGAAGCGTTGCTCGGGTTTGAGGCTTGGTTCTTCCAATTCCTTATTCTTTGCCATCTTACTAGCCTGTAAACCTGTTTCTTGCAAATACAACACCAAGACCAAGCGTAAATAACCAAAGAAATCTAAAAAGTAAAATTAAAACATAAATAGTTTCCAATTTACAAGTACCTGACAATGTCACCAAAAACTTGTTGTGCCCAAGTGCACACGCAAGTGCATGTGGTCTCATCAGGTAATGTAGTGACCCTTTAACAAGCCAAGTATCGATCCCACAGGGACTAGTGTTAAGTAACTATCAAATTCTAGTTCACTATGAAGATTAACATAATGCAAGAGTAGCCAAAAGAGTTTTAAAATGATAAACTAAAAGCAAAGTAAATAGTGCATAAAGTAAAGACTTGAGACAATCAATGGAGGAAAGCTTAGGGTTAAGGCACAATGAATAATTGTACTATGCTATTGAACTTCATTCGTTAGATTGCTTATCTTGGTTATTGATTCATAGGGTTTATCGCATGATCATGGTGTCCCGAGCTCTTATCGTCTACCTAACTTGGACATTACAACTACACCATTGAATGGGGATGCAATAATCCAATTAAGTGCTTAAAGCTATCATCCTACATATGAACCAAGAAAGGCTTGTAGTTACATCCCTGTACTAGATGCTATTTCATATTCCTTATTTTAAAAAGAATAAGAACCTTACTCTATTCATTCCGACGTTCTATCTTCCTATTCCCTCTCCCAAGATTACAAGGTCGACAACATGTATATTTTAAGGGTCAAGAATCCTCAAAATAGTTTAAAATGATGAAAAAACAACAAAATATGATAATCAGTCCAAAAAAATTCAATTCATAATGATAGCAAACATGTTCTTGGCCTTAACCCCGGAAAAGGGGAATTTAGCCACTAATAGACATAACTTTAATATAATTAATTGATTAAATGATTAAATCTATGAATGAAAAAAATTAAAAGATAGATAAACCCTAAAATTCATGTTTTCATCATCCAAAATCTTCCAAAGATATCCTAAAGTGAATAGAGTAAGTGTAACAAGTCTTATTTATTAGAGACCAATTTGGCCGGGTATGGGAAATGGTCTGCATCGTGTTGGTGGCTGCCTATGGATAATACACATGACGCCTTGATTATTTTAGTGGACTAATCCAAAGGCAGTGGTGCATCACAGCCCAAACACGTAGGCTTACTGGAATTTGCCTCTTAACGCCTATATTATTCTAAGTATTTCTCCTTCATCCCTGCATTGGTGTTGTTTTCCTTTGTTTTAAATCTTTTATTTCATCAATATATCACCATAATAAACTCACCAAGAATAATACATGATCAAACACCAAAGATTAGATCTTAAAACAACACAACATTCACAACGATTAACTGAAAACACGAGCTAAGACTAGGCTTGTCCACATTGATATATAACTTATTGTTTCAACTCTTTTCTTGATCTAATTGAACTTTGAACATTATAATCAAGTTTTTCCACATATAATTATACAATAATAACCTTTGGAACTCTTTCAACTTATTAGAATCCACCATGATAGACTAGAACAACTCAAGCTAGTAAAACTAGTTTTTTTAGTTAAATCTATATAGTACAATTATATACTAACTTCCTTGAAAACACCTTTACATATTCTAATTCACTATTTAAACACTTATATCCTTATTTATATCATTATTAACACATAAAGCACTCAAGAAGTCCTCAAAACAAGGCTAAATAAGCTAGAAAAACAAAACTAAAGTGCATAAATACACCCAACATCATATTCAGGGAGATATGCCAAATGCAGAGATTTATCAGTTTATTCATATACTTGCTCAACTAGTAGCATCGCAGTCTCGTTGGTCTGATCATGTTGGTCCTGCTATTAGTTTATTTGAGGTCACTTGGGTTGGCCAGTTTATGAGGTTGAATCCCCAACCTTTATAGTCTCTAAGGTTAAGAAGGATCCTTAGAGGTTTATTGATGAGATGGAGAAGATTAGTAGGGTAATCAATGCTACTGATTTTGAAGGTGTGGAGTTTGCTACCTATCAGTTCAAAGATGTAGCTTACTAGTGATATAAGTAGTGGGAAATAATAAGGGGTGATGATGTTGAGAAGGCGGTATGGGATGAGTTTTTAGGAGCTTTTCTTGATCACTTCTTTCCTCGTGAGTTAAGGAAAGCTAAGGCCAAAGATTTTTTAACTTAAAGAAGGGTATGACGAGTGTAAAGGGGTATGCTCTGAAATTTACATACTTGTCCTATTATGCTTAAGAGTTGGTATCTAACGTAAGATCTAGAATGATAAAGTTTGCTTCTGGGTCATCCAATGATTTATTATTGGAGTGTGAGACTACTATGTTGAATAATAATATGGATATCTCTAGGCTGGTGGTTTATATGCAGCAGGTGAAGGATGACAAAAAAAGTAGTAGATATTAGAGAGAGGCTAAACAAGAAGTAATATGTTCAACGTAGGGTTCAAGATAGCAAAACAATAGAAAAGATGGTAGACAACAGACTAAGAAGAAGAATTAGGAAAATTCCCATTCGTTGGATACTTATCCATATCATAATCCTTATGTAATCATCATTTTTAGGCTAACAACAGTTCTAAGGATTAGGATACCCAATATTAGGTTAGTAAAGCTCAGTCAGCCTTACCTTATCCTTATTATCATTTTTATGGGCAATTTCATCATGGATTTTGTGAGAATGGGAGAAATAAGTGCTATAATTGAGGTTATCTTAGTCATATAAAATGAGATTTTCCTTTGGCTAGAGTTACCACTAGATCTAATAAGTTCCTGGTTACCGCTTCTTCAGCTCTTATACCTAAGGGCATCACTTCTAATACCGACATTTGTTGGAATCATCTTTATGCTCTTGCTACTCTTCAGGAATCTGAGGAATCCCCTACTATTATCACTGATATGTTACAACTATTCTCTCATGATGTTACTGTTTAATTGATCTGGGTTCTTTGTTATGTGACCCTTATATGGTTGTACACTTTGGTTTTGTTCATAAAAATATTTCTGACCCTTTTTTGTCTCTAATATGGTAGGTGACTCTATTGTTGCTAGAAATATCTATAGGGGTTGTGTAGTGTCCATGTCTTATGGAAGACATTAGTGGATTTGATAGAGCTTGATATAATGGATTTTAATATAGTCTTGGGGATAGATTAACTTTATTTGTTATGTATTTTTTTGGATTGTAGAACCCAGAAGATCAGTTTTCATTACCCTAATGAGTTTGAGATTGAATGGGATGTGAGTTCCTTAGTACCCAAGAGAAAGTTTATCTCTTATCTTAGAGCTCAGAAATTAATTTCTAAAGGGTATCTATATTATCTAGTTTGAGTTAAAGATTTCAACTCTAAAGTCCTTCTTTGCAATCTGTCCTTATGGTTAATGATCTTTCTCAAATTCATCTTGATAAGGAAATAGATTTTGGGATTGATCTTTTATCAGATACTCATTCTATTTTTATTCTACTTTATAGGATGGCTCTGACTGAACTAAAGAAGCTAAAGAAGCAGTTAAATAATCTTCTTGATAAGGGTTCCATCCATCCTAATATTTCTTTGTGGGGTTCTCCTATACTTTTTGTGTGGAAGAAAGATGGGTCTCTTTGGATGTGTATAGACAATTGTCAGTTCAATAAGGTTACAGTGAAAAATAAGTATCCTCTTCCTAGGATTGATGGCCTATTTGATCAGCTTTAGGGTGTTAGGTGTTTTTCTAATATTAATCTTCGTTTAGGCTGCCATCAGTTCAAAATTAGGGAGGTTGATATTCCCAAGACTATTTTTCAAAATCGTATGACCATTACGAATTTTCACTTATGTCATTTTGGTTGACTAATGCTCTAACTTCTTTCACAGATCTTATGAATTAGGTGTTTAGGAAGTTTCTAGATTTGTTTATTATAGTCTTCATTGATGATATTTTTGTGTACTCTAACAGTGAGAAGGATAATTCGAATCACCTATGAATTATGTTGCAAACTCTTAAGGACCAAATATTGTATGTAAAGGTTTCAAAGTATGAATTTTGTCTATGTGTTGTGACCTTTCTTGGGCATTTTATTTCTAGTAAGGAGATAAAGCTAGATCCAAAGAAAGTTGAGAAAGTTTAGAAGTGGCCTAGACCCACGACTCCAATGGACATTAGGAGCTTCTTGGGTTTTGTAGGCTACTATTGGAGGTTTATGGAGAATTTTTAATCTATTGTTGCCCTACTAATGACGTTATCTCAGTAAAAGCTTAAATTTATATGGTCCGATGCTTGTGAGGGTAGTTTTGAGAAATTAAAGAATAAGTTAATTTCTGCTCCTATTTTTACCCTATCCGAGGGTACTGATGGGTTTTTTTTTCTATTGTGATGCATCCTATGTGAGAATAGGTTGTATTTAGGTTTAGCGTGGTAAGGTTGTGGCCTATACTTTCATGTAACTTAAGGTTCATGAGAGGAATTCTAACTCATGATCTAGAGTTGGCAGTTACAGTCTTTATTTTAAAGATCTGGTGCCATTATCTGTATGGGGTGCATGTGTATATTTATTCAAACTAGAAGATTTTACAATATGTGTTTACACAAAAGAAATTAAATCTCAAGCATAGACAGTGGCTCAAATTGCTTAAGGATTACAATATGAGTTTGCACTACTATCTAGTTAAAGTTAATGTCATTGCCGATACTCTTAAAAGGTTGTCTATAGGGTGCTTATCTCATATTATTGAGGAGAAATGAGGGTCAATGAAGGATATTCACAAGTTGGCTAACCTTGAGTTCATCATTTGGGCTCTGAAGATGGAGAAGTAATTGTTCAAGGAGTGGTTAAATCATCTCTCCGTGTTAAGGTAAAGGAGAAACAGGCTTTGGATCCCATACTTATGATGTGGGTTAGCAAAATCTTATAAATTTTGAGATTAGTGGCCATGGCATCTTGAGGTATCAAAGAAGGTTGTGTGCTTCTATTGTTGATGGGCTGTGAGAAAGAATCTCGGCTAAGGCTCATGAGTCTGATATACAGTTTATCTAGGTTCGACCAAAATGTACCATGACTTGAAAGAAATCTATTGGTGGAATAATATGATGAGAGATGTGGTGAACTTTGTGGTTTAGTGTATGGTTTGTCAGTAAGTCAAGGTTGAACATTTGAGGTCTGGTGGCATGTCCCAAGAGATAGAGTTACCCATGTAGAAATGGGAGATAATCAATATGGATTTCATTACGGGTCTTCTGTGGTCATGTAATTAGTATGATTCTATTTGGGTTATTATGGATAGGATGACTAAGTCTGCTAACTTTTTGCCTGTGAGGATTAACTACTCAGGAGAAGATTATGCTAAGTTGTTCATTCAAGAGATCGTAAAGTTGCATGGTGCACCAGTGTTGATTAATTTAGACCGAGATACACATTTTTCTAATCATTTCTAGCATTTATTTTAGAAAGTTTTGGGTACTCAAGTGAACCATAGCACCACTTTCCACCCTCAAACTGATGGATAAGAGGAACAGACTTTCATACTTTGAAGGATATGTTAAGGGCATGTGTGATTAATTTTAAGGGTAGTTGGGTTAACCATTTTTCTCTTATTTAGTTTGAATATACTAATAATTATCACTCTAGCATCTAAATGGCTTCTTTAGAGGCTCTTTATTGTAGGATGTGTAGATCTCATATCAGATTGTTTGAAGTTGGTGAGATTAGGTTGGTTGGTCTTGACTTGGTTCACCAAGACATGGAGAAGGTTAAGGTGATTATAGGAAAACTTAAGACTGCTCAGAGTTGCCAAAACTCTTATGTGCATGTAAGGTGGAGGGAGTTGGACTTTGAGGTTATTGAGTAGGTATTCTTAAAGGTTTCTCCTATGAAAGGAGTCGTGAGATTTGGGAAGAAAAGGAAGCTCAGTCCTTATTATGTTGGTCTGTATCAAATTGTGAGGAGAATTAGGAATGTCACCGATGATTTATATTTTGCAGCAAGTTTGACTTCTATTCATCATATTTTCCATGTATCTATGCTGAAAAAGTGTGTGGGTGACCCTTCGTTGATAGTGCTAGTTATGGACGTTCGTGTGCTAGATTTTTTTTCTTATAAGGAGGTCCTAGTTGAGATATTGGATAGTCAAGATTATAGATTGAGTACAAAGGATGTATAGCTTTAGTGAAGGTTCTTTGGAGAAACCAAAAGGTGGAAGAAGCTATATGGGAAGCTGAGGAAGATATGAGGGCTAAGTACTCGTTCTTGTTCCCCGTGTTAGATGAAAATTCTTATGGTATGATTTTCATTCTCCCTCTTGGTATATTCAAACATTATCATTGTATTCTACTACATTCTGGCTAGTGTCAGCTAAAATTGTCCTAACTCCTAATTGGAGGATGAATGATCTAAGGAGGGATAACTTAAGACCCCATAAAATTTCAACCATTTTATATTTGACCCTCCAGCGTGTGTAATGTAAATTTTTGACTTGAATTATATTTAGGGATGTTAAAAGGGTGTTTTGGAAAAGTTTTAGAATTTTTGGAAAGGGTTCGAGGCTAATTTAGAACTCCGAGGTAGTGTGCCTCTTCGATAGTGTCGTGTCACATGACTAGAGCTCCGCGATAGAAGTGTGGAATGGAGGCAAGCCTCCATGATATTGGCGTGACACACTGTTGTGTTAAAAATGTCAAGTATTTATTCTTTTCACTTGGGGTAAGGGGCTTTTGCTCTTTTTACCCCTTGCACGACTTTTAAACATAAAATTATCCCTTATCCTTCAGTAATCAAAGATCAAATATCATTCTTTTTCTCTCTAACAATAAACCCAAGAAAATTCAAGGGTTTTACAGAGGGTTCACATTCAAGCTCCAAACTTCAAATCGTCCTCAATTTGTCATGTATTTTAGGCATGTTTCTCTTTCCTTAACTTTAATTTTACATTGTGAAATTAAATCATTAAATATTTATGTGATTTTAGTTGATGGGTTTGAAATTAGGTTGAGGGATTTTGGTTGTTTTCACTTGAATTACTTGTCCCATGCTTTAAATTGTTATTCATGCTTTCATTTATGAATTGTGGGACTGAATTGGTGCATTATTTTAATTGTTCTAATGGAGGACATGAGTTTCCCAAATTGATGAAAATTTTGGCTTAATAAAGGCATTAACCTCAAACCACTTTGTAAACTTGATTTTACATATGGATAATTGCATAGTTTAACTTGTATTTTGAACTCATTACATTGCATTAAAGAATAAATGAATGAATATGGTTTCGGATGGCCTTGGTGGCCTTGGTTTTGGATTTTAAATGGAACTTGAGAGTCAGTTTGGTCATATGGATTGGCTTGGTATAATTGAATTAGCCAGCAAGCAAAATGGTATGACGATACCAAATTGGTAAATGCCTTAATAAATGTTCCTGGTTCAAATGGTTGGTTTATGTGCAAAGTTTTTTAATTTGGGCTTAAAGGAAATTATGTAGCTCACCATGAAGATGTAGGTCCCAGGGGGTCAACACTGGAAACCATATTGGTGGTTTTTACTCAATTCGTATGGCTAACATACATTGGGGCCCTTCCAACAGGGGGAGCTTGACCCATATAGCCTATGGGTGCCTTTAGGATGGAGCGAGATACGTAGTTCAGGTTAATATTTTAAAGTCTTATCCTCATGACCATTGTCCAAATCTCGACATCCTATATATATGTATATGAATGTTGTTTATATGGTTTATGACTAGATTTGGGAAATTATATATGTTATCCCTATTCCCTGAGTTACATGTGAATGCTTGACCATCCCTAGATGCTACATCATTTCATGATGTAGGGTTCGAAGGGTTTCTATCTCTCACGTGCAGCGTTAGAGATTCAATAATTCTGTGGATCTATTGTAAAGTAGTGAGCTCCATCATTTGGAAGTCCCTGTCATTTTGTTGGTTTCTTTATTATCTTAGAATTTCATTTTGGATTATTTTGTCATATTCGGGGGAATGTCCTAACTAAGTTAGTATTCTTGTTTTAGAGGGTTTTATGGACAAGAGTGGGTTAGTTGTTGTTCTGACTCTTAGTTTTCAGTTAGTTGATCTATTTCTCGTATCATCATATTTGGTTGGTTTTTGATTTATTCATTTATTATGTTGTGTATGTTATGCTATGAGGTTGGTCTCTATCCCACGATAGGCTTGAGATACTCGTCATTGCCATGACCGGTCATGATATGTTATTATTGTGCATTACAGTTATCAATGTCTTTCAATTGGGACTAGTACTTAGCACTAAGCAGACGTAGGGATGAAGGCTCATCTGTCAGCTAGGCTGAGACCTTTAGTAGAAGTCCCTAAGTTCCAGACCTATGATGCCACATTAGTTTCTAGAGGGTTACCCATCAGATCAGGCTTGGCACCTTAGGCCTTTTGAATATCAGTTGGTAGATCCACATTAGTCAGTGTCTGCACACTTGACAAGATACTAAACACCCTTTTGGCTGGGGTTACAGGTTGGACCCCGATTAGCTCAAATTAGGATATGTCAGTTATTAGTAGCTCCCAAAGTCTTCATTTTATAGTTCAGATCCAGATTCCTACATGCTCATATTTAGTTATTCATTTTATTATACAACACATGTTCGTTACTTGGTTTTGCATTAGTTTATCATGTTACACATACCATGTTTTGCTAATATCAGTTATTTCCTATCTTAAATATGAAGTACAGCATATTTTCTTTTGTGCTCTATTATCTCATAATATAGGTTCTAACGTTCGGCATTCGGGTCACACCTGGTATGATCTCTTACCGTATCAAAAATAGTATTTTGGGTGAGTTCTCATCATTCGAGGGCCAATGTCATCTTTTTATTCATTTTGTCTTTGTTGTTCCCAATTTTCAGACAGTAGTGTTAGCTAGGGGCTTGTCCCAGAAACTATTCTTAGTAGAGGCTTTTAAGAATTATAGTTAGATGTTCATCTTGTGATTCCAAATTTTTCTATTGTTGATTGGATTTCTGTTGAATATTTATTTCATTGTTATGTTCAATTTCTGCATAATCCTATCTATTAGTTATTTTTTTTTATATTTTTAGTGTTTTTCCAGGCCATGGGTTAGCTTGGGGTCACTTGTTACTCTAAGCACCGTGTTATGACCAGTGGGTAGTCTCGGATCATAATATTAAATAATTTAAAACCCATTAGAATTATTTCTAGCATGTTTTTATAAATTTTAGGCACACTTAGATTAAGTTCCAGCATATCATTTAATTTTTGGAATGTGTATATAAGTTCCATGTAATAACTGAGTTTGGTCAGGACCCGCATTTGTGGACCTCAAAAGGTGCTTATCACCTTCTTTTTGAGGTAACTTGAACCCTTACCTAAATTTTTGGTGACGTAAAATAATAATAAAATAAATTCTTAGTAGTGGTAGAATGGTGTCCTAGTGCTCCTTAATTCATTAGGTGATGACTCTCTCTTTTAAAACCATCCTAAAAATAATTATCACATCGAATCATGCTTTTTGAGAGAGAAAAGGGGTGTGATAGTGCACACAACCGACCTCGAATTCTCATCGCCCACTCATCATAAAGAATGGCCTCTTTTGCCTCCCCCTGTAACACCTTTTCTATAAGGTTGTTCAATTTATTATCTTCAAAATATCTACTCTTAATCTGATCATAAAATGTGGACCTAGCCTCCATATATGCCAACACCTTTCCTTTGCTATTTTCTTGCAATCTCGAAAAATCTTTATCCAAAGACCGTACCTCTCTTGCCAATGGACGACTGGACATCAATATTGCTATGATCTCCAAGCTCACTAGTTTCTGTCTTTGGGCATCCGCTGCCACAGTGGCTTTACCTAGATGATACAGGATTGAGATGTTATAGTATTTAATCAACTCCATCCATCTCCTCTATCAAATTCAATTCCCACTGAGTAAACATGTGTTGTAAGTTATGGTGATCTAAGAACACCTTACACTTCACCTAGTAGAGATAATGGCTCAAAATATTTAGAGCAAATATCACGGCTATTTATTCCAAATAATATGTAAGGTAGTTCTCTCATAGGGTTTTAGTTGTCTCAAAGAATAAGCAATCACATTTTGATCCTTCTTTAACAAAGAACCTAAACCCAATGTTAGACCTCACAAAATATAGTAAAATCATTACGCTCATTAGCCAGGGTTAGCATTGGAGCTGAAGTCAACAAAGTTTTGAGCTTTTGAAAGCTCTTCTCACACTTATTATCACGTTCAAATGAAACTTCATTCTAAGTCAGGTGGGTCATGTGCAAAGCAATGACTGCAAACCCCTTAACAAATTTGTGGTAGTAACTGGCCAACCCCACAAAACTATGGATTTCTGTTATGTTCGTCGGTCTGGTCTAAACCTTAATAGCCTCAACCTTTTGCGAGTCCACCATAATTCATTCTTTAGAAAACATGTGATCCAATAAAGACACCAAAGGAATACAAAATTCTCACTTAGAGTACTTAGCATACAATTATTTCTCCTTCAACAACTTCAACACATTATATAAATGAGCTTCATGTTATTCTTCACTCTTAGAATAAACATGTATGTCGTCAATAAATACAATAATGATAAAATCCAAAAAGGACTTGAACACTCTATTTATTAAGCTCATAAAATCATCTGGTGCATTAATCAAGACAAAAGACATAAATAGAAACTCATAGTGCCCATGATGAGTTTAGAAAGAAGTCTTTGAGATGTCTGTTGCCCTGATTTTTAGCCAATGATAACCTGACCTCAAATCGATCTTAGAAAACACTATAGCTCCCTACAACTAGTCAAATAGGTCATCTGTTTTGGGCAATGGATATTGAACTAGTAGTAGTCTATGCACATCCTTATATTATCATCCTTGTTTTTCACAAACATCACAGGTGCACCCTAAGGAGAGATACTTGGGAGAATAAAGCCCTTTTCTAATAGTTCTTGCAATTGGGATTTCAACTCTACAGGTGTCATACAGTATGGATGGATACAAATGGATATACTCTCCAACTTTAAATCTGTATAAAAGTCAACTTTTCGATCTAGAGGTAAATCGTAAAAGGCCATCCAAAAACACTTCTAGGAATTCACTTACCACTAGAACTAATGTTATAGGAGGGACTACAGATTTATCATCCTGAAGGTGGCTTAAAAATGCCCTACACCATATCCTTACTAACTTTTAGGTACAAAATGCGGATACATCCCTAACAAGATTAGGCTTAAAAGTACCCGCTCATTTTAACTTCTCTTTCTCTGGCATCACTATAATGATGGTTTTGGCATAACTATCAATAACATCATAATAAGGGATAACCAACTCATCCCTAAAATAACATCAAATTCCTCTACGTCTAGAATGACTAAGTTGGTTAGGTCGTAAACCCTATAAACATCAGAGAACAAGCATGATATACATCACAATTAGATTTATGAGTCATGATGCTACTTACTTGATCCCGCCAATAGGAAAACTGAACCATAGCCCGGAGCTAGATGAAATGGCCTAACTAGGTGGAAAATGTCCTAAAAGTCAGGAATTAACAAATAAAGACTTAATAAGTAATAAGATAGTCATAATAGTCCAATAGATATATAGAAAATTTACAACCATCCTAAGACTCAGTAATGTTGGCACAAGAGATACTACAAATGAACTATGAGTACTAAATATTCAAATATAATCCATCTCGAAGATGAAAGACTAGGCATAGATAAATAGAAGGAAAAAGGGTAACTCCAACTCTAAGAGCTCACTCGATCTCCGAAGTCAACCCTGCACGAGCGTCAAATCAGCAATAGCAACAAGTACTTGGGTCTACACCAAAAAGGTACAGAAGTTTAGTATGAGTATAAAAACCACCAATACTCAATAGACATCATCTGCCGACTAAGCTAAATTATGATATAAATACAGTATAATACAAGATAAAAAATCTAAGTCAAGGGAAAAGAGAAAACCTGGAAATAAGTTCTAAGACTATTGTACATAAATAAATAAATACATACGAAATAGTGACATAAATATCACACAACTATAGCTACAAGATTAGCCCCCATAAGCCATTACGCGTAGAAAAGTAAATAACCCAATGCGGGCCTCCATAAGCCTGAAGGGTAAAATCATCAAAACTACGCAATATATTAGCCATAAGTTACTAAAGCATTACGCCATAACTAAGAATTCATCCATACTATATCATCTCATACATTATTTCCAATGTCGGGCTTAAACCAGAACTCCATAGATTCATCATCATCATCATTATCATTATTTTCCAGACTTAAACCGAAACTCATATTATCAAGATCATGATCAACTATCGGACTCAAATTTAAACTCATATTTGTAAACTATATCAACCAATCATAGCAATAAGACATATCGATAAACTAACTCAATAGACTAAACCAATGAACTATAGCTATAGACAATCCCTTTAACTCATATCTATACACCAAACCAAGAATCACAACCATAAGTCATATCGGTAGCCACACCCATAAACCATAGCAATACCGTATTTAATAAATCATGCCAATAACCATGCCCATAAGTCATGTCAATATTCATAAGTTATTTTAATAATTTTAACTATAAGCCATTTAACGTATCAATAAGCCATTAATACTATTCATAAGCCATTAATCATATCCATGAGCCATGAATCATATCCATAATCCATATCATTAACCAAATCTATATCTATATTATTATTAAGCATTTCGATAGGCCATACTATTAATCATATCTAAAATTAGCATCAATCTTTTGATATCCAACAAAAATACTCATTATATAAAACCAATCTCCTCAAGTATCAAAACAAATATTAATAATGATATATGATCCATAAATAGGTCTACAAGGCTAAGGAAAGTCTTGGCCTAAGGTTGACTGGAGGGGCCCAGGCCCACTTTTAATCCCTGAAATCTATTTTAGGCAACTTCTACCCTGAACTAGGCTAAGGTATCTAAGTTCATTTCTAAATTATAGGTAAGCCATAAATATCCCTAAGATAGTAATTCTTCCCAAACATAAACAACTAAATCAATCCCACCTAGAATAATAGCATTCAAAGCAATTTCCCATAACTTAAGCAACTAAGGCCAATTCCACCCTCAACATGAACGACTAAGGCAATTTCACCTAGAATGAGTAACTAAGACATTTTCATTCTAAACATGAGACACGAAGCCAAATTCACTTAAGACCTGAGTTGCTAAGATAATTTCACCCTAGGTTACAGTTTTAAGATAGCCTACACGGTCCAACTAGTCCAAATATTCTCATTCAGACTTCCAATACCTAAATCACATCCCATATCTAGTATAATATCATAATCATACTGTGAAATAGGTCAATCTATGAAAAGGTAAACAAAACCTACCTGGATGCCAAAGAAATCCCAACGAATATGTTAAACCACCAATTCTCCATTCCGAGAAGCTTCACAAGGAGCCACATTGTCAAAAATCACAATCTCTCGTTAATACAAGAACAATGATACCTATATTGCACTGCTGAGCTTTAGATACAAAATTATATAAAAATCCAACGTGGGGTCATTTATGGATCTCACTTTAAAAACCAACACAACGTTCAACATTTACCTTAAAAAATAGGTAAATTTATAGATTTAATGGTGTTGTAATCAACCACCAATATTCTAGGGATTTTAAAATAGATAAAAGATTTAAATTATATGAAAGCTTACCATAAATTCGAAGGAGAAACGTATAAATAAACCTTACCCAAGTGCCAGAATCACCCACAAATTTTTCTTACAAGAGTTCCCACTATTTTAGGGATCAATATTCTAGAGAAGGGAAGAAGAATAGTGAAAATTAGGCTGAGTGGGGTATTTATACCCTTCTCAGGTACACGAATGCCACTAAAGTAGATGCTGGGCCACTTTAGCGGTAGATGCTAAAGTGTCTAGCTGACTGCTAAAGCGGTTCACTTTTGACATGGCAGGATGCTAAAGTAGTCGATTGCCACTAAAGCGACTAGCACTTTAACAGCCAATTAGCTTCTAAAGTGTCCCTCGTTGAGGTGGTCAGGACCACTAAAGTGTCCTCCACTAAAGCACCCAAAGATGGCTTTAACGATTGGACCAGATAATCTTTCATCAATTGGAGACTTAGAATATTCTAAGTCTCCGCTAACCCCTTGAGATTCATCTAGAATCCCGTATATGCAAATGAACAATGAAACCCTATCGAATTTGATGCCCCAAACTAAATTATGTAGTTAAAATTTTCTTCCAATGCTGTTTTAATGAAAAATGGGTCCCACTCCTACTTGACATTTTTCTTAACTTTCGGTAAATATCCCAAAATGAGTCCAGGAGCCTCAGGACCCAAACCAAGCGCCCACCTAACCTAAAATCAATGTTTTAGAGCTGTTGGAAAAGTCTGAATTAGTATAAGAAGTCATTTAACTAAAGTTTTTTAACTGTAACCAATCCAAACCCATAAAGACTTCAAAAAAGTGAATTGGCTCTAAAATACAAATGAACTGCCCAGTGACCAAACTGTAAGTTCAAACAAGTCATAAATGACTTGGTGCAATTATAGAAAGATCTAAATGGAAAAATGAGAAAAAATATAGAAAAAGACCTGGAGGGTCATTACAATATCCACTAATAAAAGAACTTTCATCTGCAAAAATAAAGGATTAGGATATACCTGAAGTCTCAAACAGGTAGGGATACTGGGCCCGTATCTCACTCTCGACTTCCCAAGTAGCCTCCTCTATTTGGCGGTGTCTCTATTAAACCTTAACTACTAGAAGATCCTTAGTGTGCAACCATCAGATATCACTAGCCAAAATCACCACAGGCTCTTCCACAAAGGTTAATCACTCATCCAATAAAACTGAGTGCCATCTAATCACATGAGACGGGTCTGGAATATATTGCCTCAATATACAAACATGGAAAATCAGATGGACAATAGCAAAATCTAGGGGTTAAGGCTAACTCATAAGCCACCTCACCAACTGTGTGAAAGATCTTAAAGGGTCCAATGTATCTAGGGTTGAGCTTACCTTTCCTCTCAAATCTCATCACACCCTTCATGGGTGATACAAGGAGGAATACCTAATAACAAACTCCAAATCTCAAGGCACAAAGTCTAAAGTTTTCATAAACCTTTTGCCTACTTATAGCTGCCCTCAATCTATCCTAAATAATCCTAACTCTATCCAACGAATTCTGAAGCAAGTCGGTACTAAGGGGCCTAATCCCAAAAGTCTCAAACTATCTGATCGGTAAATGACATCTCCTACCATATAAAGCCCCAAAAGGCACCATCTCAATACTCGAATGATAAATATTATTATATGTAAAATATTCTAAGGCTAAGTGTTTCTCCCACTAACCTCCAAAATCCATAACATAAGCTCAAAGCATATACTTAAGAACCTGAATAGTCTTCCCTACTTCCCATTAATTTGAGGGTGGAAGGTTGTACTAAGATCCACCTGAGTTCCTAACTCTTCCTAAAATGCCCTCCAAAAGCAAGAAGTAAACAATGAACTCTACTCTGAAATAATTTATATAGGCACACCATGCAAATAGACTATCTAACAAACATAGATATGGGCTAACCTTTCGACACTAAAGGATACTTGAATAGGAATAAAGTGTACCGACTTTGTTAACCGATCCATAATGACCCAAATACCATTAGAACCAAGGGAAGTACAAGGAAAACAACTAATAAAGTCCATGGTAATCCACTCCCATATCCATTTGAGAATAGGCAACCTCTAAATCAAGACATCGGGTCTTTGATGCTGGGTCTTCACATGCTGACAACACAGGTAATGAGCTACAAAGTATGCCATATCTCTCTTCATACCACTCCACCAATAATGTTGTCTTAAATACCTATACATTTTAGTTACACTTGAGTGAATAAAATACTTAGAGCTGTGAGCCTCATCAATTTATCAACCCTCAGAACAGAAATGGTGGCTATCAAATCTCAAAACACCATCAGAATCTATGGTATCCCTCTTTGACTCACCACTCAAAACCTAATCATGGATGATGTAAAGTCTCTTATCCTCAAATTATCCATCCTGAATCTACTCAAATAGTGAGGGACCTTGCCTCAACATTAGTAAGAATTCTACTAGGGTCTGAAATATAAAGTTATACAAATTAGTTGGCTAAGGGTTAAATGTCCCATACCAATGACCTATGAGAAACTAAATTACAAGACAAGTTACCCATACTCACAACATTTCGAACCACATTCGCTATACCCAGATGACACAAGATACTGATATTATAATCCTTAAGTAACTTTATCGATCTACGCTGCATATAATTAAGCTCTTTCTAGGTTATAAGATACTGAATACTATGATGATCTCATATTACACACGATAAAGATAATGTCTCTAAATCGTAAATGGAAAAACTACTGCCACTAAACCCATATCATGAGTGGGGTAGTTGCGTTGTACATCTTTAGCTGCCTTGATACGTAAGAAATAATACGACCATGTTGCCTCAATACACAACTCAAACCAACACTAAAATCATCACAATACTCAACAAATCTCTCACCTTCAATAGGAAGAGCAAAAGTAGGAGTTGAACAAAGAAATCCCTTGAGCACTCCAAAGCTTGAATCATACTCCTAGGACCATTAAAAAGAAACCTCCTTCCAATTTAATATGGTCATCGGAGCTACAATAATAGCTAAAATCTCCATGAACCATCTATAGTAACCGGCCAAACCAATAAAGCTATGAACCTCAGTCAGAGATATTGGTTTGGACTAATAACTAATAGCCTCAACCTTTATCTGGTCTACCATAATCTCATCCTTAGATACCACATGTCACAGGTATATCACCGACTCAAGCCAAAACTTACACTTAGAGAATTTGGCAAAAAAACACGTGATCTCTCAAAACATGGAGCACATTTCTCAAATTTTCACATGCTCCTCTCTACTCTTTCAATACACAAGGATGTCCTCGATGAACACAATCACAAAGAAATCCAAATAAAGCCTGAACATATGGTTCATCAAATCCATAAAAATGGTTGGGGAATTATTCAACCTAAATAACATCACTAGGAACTCATAATGACCTTAACAGGTCCTAAAGGTTTTCGTTGGATATCCTCAACTTGAATCCTCAACATATCATAATCGAACCTCAAGTTAGCCTTAGAGAACAATGCTACACCCTAAAACTAGTCAAAAAATCATCAATGTGAGCCATAGGATAAAAATTCTTTACCATCACCTTACTAAGATGTACATAATCAATATACATATGTATGGAGCCATACCTCCTCTCCACAAATAATATAGAAGCTTCCTAATAAGACACACTTAGTCTAATGAAACCCTTACCAAGAATATTTTAAAAATGAGACTTCAGCTTCTTATGCTCGACAAGAGCAACATAGTAAGGTGATATAGAATTAGGTCAGGTGTCTGGATCAAGATTAATAACAAACTCAATATTATACTTATGAGGAAGGCTTGGTTGATCCGTAAGGAGGATATCAAAAAACTATAAACTACAGAAATAGAGTAAAGCAATGAACTCTCCATACTATTATCATAAATATAAGTGAGGTAAGACTCGCAAACCCTTGAAATAAGCCCCCAGTATGAATATAAGAAATAATCCTCATTGGCTCGCAGCTAATAGTGCAATGACCTTTCAGGCTATTTTTAATATTTCTGAATACTTTTATTATTAGAGATTTTTCATAGTTTTACCAAGTTATTTATGAGTTGCTACGATTGACAATTCAATTATTGAGCAGATCATTTGGCTTTTAGAGCCAATATCCTATTAAGAAGTCTTCGGTAGTTCCAAATGGTCAATGAGTAAAAACATCATTAAAACAATTTTGTATGCAAATTTTGACTATGCTAGCAGCTTCAGAATGTCAATTTTTGGCTAGGTAGACCTTTGGTTTGGGTCCCGAGACACCTGAGCTCATTTTGACCTATTGGTTCAAAAGTTTAAGAAATTAAAAGTATGGGTGCGGGATGCACATTTACTTAAAATGACTTTAAATGGAAAATATGAGTGCTCTATTGCATCAAAAACATTAAATTTGGTGTGGATACATAGTGCATTTTCATATACATGCTCTCAAACAAATCTCGAGCACCCAAATGAAGTCTATTTTTTACTTAGAAAATCAGGTGCATCAGGTTTTCTAGTGTACCATAATTGCCACTCTTTGGACCGTGATCGCGACTCCATGTGTAGTAGAGATGCCGAGATCATGAAGGAGTGTTGGAATTGTTTCTTCTAATACATGAAAGTTACCACAATCGCTAGGCCTCAGATCACGATAGCGATTGCCGAGGACCTGGAAAGGGTGCCCAATTTTGGCCATTATTTGCCTATTCTCTTGAGAGAAAAAAACCCTAAGGAGTGAGATATCTTAAAATTGAAACTTGTGGGAGCTTGAGAATCTTGTTCAACATTTATTTTTACAATTATCATCCAATTTCGTGTAAGAATTCACTATTTACTTGGTGAAATTTCTTGATTATTTGCTCAAAATCCCAAAACTAGTAGGGATTTATCTTAGCCCTAATTTAGTTTGATTTTCACTCATTTTTAAGGGCAATGATTCCTTGAGATTTTACAAATATTAGGTTGGTCTCAAAAATACAATTTTTATAAGTGGGACCCATATGGGGTTTTAATGTCATTTTTGGATCCTAAGCACAATGGTGCAATATAGGTATTGTTATTCTTATATTGATGAGTAGAATGTGTTTTTGATAGCTTGTATCTTAAGGAGGCTTCTCGCAAGGGGATAGCGAGGCTTAGCGATTCATTGAGCTTTCTTCGGTGTCGAGGTAAGCTAGGCTTATTACTTGTCAGATTGAGCTATGTCTAGTAGATTTCTGATATCTTGTTAGATTGGGATGGACTATATGTTTTGGACTGATAAAATGGAAACCTTGGGTTAGTTGGACAGTTTAGGCTAAATTGAAACGACAAAGTTGGAATGGTTGACTTGTTCCTTAGGCCTTAGGTGAATTGGACTTTATTACTCATGTTTAGCATGAGAATGCCATTAAGTGCTTAAGATTAAGTAAAATGCTCTAGTTACTAATGCTTAGGGTGAAGTGGCCTTATTTACTTACACTAATGAAGGTTGTCTTAGTTTTCATTTGGCTTAATTATTGTGTTTGAGAAGAACCCTTACCTTAGGACTAATTGTGGCTTGTTATACATCTAAGAGTGGATTAAGATACCTTAGCTTAGTTTGGTGTAGAAATTGACCTAGAATTTATTTTGGGGATTTAGAAGTGGACTCATTGACCCTACTTAAGTTAAGATTTATGATAGTTCTCTTGAAACCCTTTGCACGCTTATTAAATGCCTAGAAAATGCCTTTTAGAGGAAATATTAAGGAACCTTGGTACTTTTTGGTTATTATGAATGGCATAGGGAATAATGCCTAAATAATTAAGACATATGTAAGATTTATTTGTTAAGCTTATGAAAAGCTGACCCGACCCAACCTGGTGCCTTGTCGTAATGGGTATCCTAGGTCCAACAGGGATCGGAGACCACCCCTGTTACCCATCCCAACTTCCAGCCGTCTGCCCTGAGTTGGCTGAATTTTGAACTTTTAACAAGATAGCATAACTGGATAAGGACTAACCTTGGGATAGGTCTATTCTAAGACCAAACTTACCAAGTCATCCCGTCCACTAAACTATACAAACCAAACCTCAAGGCCAAACCAATACCAAACAAAGGGCCATAACCAAATGAGTTTAAAAACATAATATGATCAATCACAAAATAAAATAGGATGGAACAACCAACAATATCATCAACCGATATCATCCCCAATACTAATACCAATGCTAATTTTGACACCAATACCGACCCCATACATTCCAACCTATAATAGTACCACAAAACTTCTAACCAAACGAATACCAAAATTTGGTTGGGAAATTCCACCAATGATAGCCAAAACCAATATCCATAAATAAGTCAAAATATTAAATAACATCCATGAAATGGATCCCTTTGAATAAATGAAATCTCACCAATCTAATCCCGATGCTGACCCTAAAGTCTAAATTACTAAGCAGGAGGAATAGAATAGCCGGTTCCTGTATCGCATAGGGATACAATGTCAAAAGACGGGTTTGTGGGTGAATGCTAGTATGAACTCAAGATAAGGATAAAATAATATCATTTATAAAACCAATTAAAAACCATCCGTATGCACACACCATACATATATATATGTATATAGATAACCCATATATATATATATATCCATGCCGAGAAAGGGGACCAAGTTTAGCATGCCAATAAAACCTTTACCTAGGTTGTTTAGCTTTGCCTTCCTAAACTATCTATGGGATATATAGGTTTATTTCCCCTGGTGAAAGGGTCCCAGAGCGTAAAGTCGCATGACCAGGAAGAAAACTTGGGATAACTAGTACATCCTCCAAAATATATAGTGTGACATCATGTACACTGTAACGCCCCGGATCTGGTACCCGAAATGCTACATGGTGCTTATGACCCCGAAGGACCATAAGCTAACCCATGACTGATATCTGTACCTGTACATTGCATAATATGACATAATAATGCAAAAACATGCACTGAAAGGCCATAAGGTTCAATACTAAACATAATCTAAATAATATAGTATCTGTGTGGGGTAATAGAATACCCAAAACAAAACTGAACATGCTGAAGTCTGAAACATGATAGTCTAAAAAGCCTCAAACTAACTGAACTGTCTAAGTAAGGAGCTAATGGGACATGTCCCCAACTAACTCCAACTAATAAACTAATTAATAAGATAATAGGGTACAATAATGTCCTCGAATGGTGATGACTCACTTTTAACTCTGACCGCTGAAACTAGCATCTACTGCTGATCTGGAGCTCAGGTCTCTGAACCTATGGTATAAGACACCATAGCGCAAATGAATCAGTACTTTGAATGTACTGGTATGCACGTGAGGTAGGCTGAATGCATGGGGTTCATATGCATGAACAATGATAATAACTGACTAACTATCATGAGCGTAAGAATATATGCATGATGCATAATAACTGACACTAATATTGTGATAACATGATTACTGAATCTAAATATAACTAATAACATGAGTGACGGTATCTGATAGTCCTGAATCTGATGGAACTATCTGAGTTCCGTATTGTATCTGAGTTAACTGTATCTGACAGTCCTGAAATTTGAAGAAATATCTGAGTTCTATTACTGAGACTAATTAACTGTATCTGATAGTCCTGATTTTGTAAAATAAAACTGTGGGAAGTAGTTATTAATCGACATGCCCCAAATGATGCATTATAGCTGAATTGGGGTCTAATGTATGCCCTGATTGGAAGGGTGTTAATACCTTACCACTGGTAAGGACAACATATAAGTGACCCTAATATAACAGGTAACTCTAGTGAGAATGGTAGGAACCCTCATATAGCAGGCTAAGCCACCTCATCTACCCTCATATAGCAGGCTATGATGTCTTAACCTATTCTGGCTACAGAGTTCTGGAATGCAAGGATTGCTTCTAAGAATCACACCCTCATATAACAGGTGAGTTCCCATCCTTGGGTTCACTCGGTGCTAATTTCTACACCCATCTGAATAGACACTAAACATGATTTACTGAACTGGACATGTACTAAGTTACTGAATTTCGTTAATTGATGGAATATTACTGATAATTGACAACTGACTGAGTTTATGAGATCATGGAGATTTCCTGAGTCATAAGACTGTCTGAATTCTAAGGATTCATAGCTTGACTAAGAGTATCGTGGAAACATGACATGGCTCTAGGTACACAGCTAATTTTTCAAGTACAAGTACCCTCAGGACTTGATGGAAGGAAAACTGACCAAGCATAACTCACTTGAACACATAACTAACATCATAATCCATAATACATTTATAGAAGCATTCTCTCAAGACATGTGATAGGCATAACTTGTACATACATGGGGATTTCATGATATCATACTAGTTGGGCATTGTTCCTTCATCTAGGCATTTAATCAAACACATAGTAGGCATAGAACATGCAGACTGCATTATACAACAATTAATCATCATGATTCATCTCTAATTTCATCATCTAGGGTTTATTTATAGGCTTACATGAATAAACATCTATACAAATCAATGCCACATAAAATTGATCACCCAATATGGATTTGAATTCAATTGATCATTCTCAACATAAACAAAACAAACCCAACATGAAATTCATAAAGAAATCCATAAACTTAAATTTAGAAAAGAGATTCTTGGGCTTCATGGACGAAAGGAGTCCATGAATGAACACTACGCATACCTTAGTTTGTGATTTTGTGAAGATTGACGAAGGAAACTTTCTTGGAATTGGATCTTCTATGAAAACCCTATTTTGTTCTAGATAGGATTTTGAGAGAAGAGATCGTATTTTAAGTGAAAAGTGGTTGAATCATGTGTTAAATGGTTTAAATAGAGGTGGGAAATTGACCCTTTTAACCCTAGACACATCTTGTAATTTCAGTAAAAATCTCCCGAATTAAACCCCTGGCGCAACGCAGCGCTATCATGCCGTGTCACTGGAATTTAACTATTGGAAAACTAAGGGATGGCTGACACGGAGCCATCGCGTTGCCCCTTCTTTTGTGACCTGGAACTTTAGCGTGATGCACCATAATCATGGACCCTTACTGGAATTTGCCAAATGCCATTTCCTCTTGTGGCGCGGTGCGCCACTGACTAATATGGCATTCTTTTACGATGGGAACTTGAAATAGTCGTAACTTCTGATTCGGTTATCGGATTTGGGAAAATTTTATATCGATGGAAAGCTTACTGAATTTCCCATATGAAAAAAAGTGAAAATCTGAAAAATTCCTTATGGAATAATAATCATTCAATTTAGAAGCTAATGATAGACATTCTTAAGATGAAATTAGCTAGGAAAAGTATGGGGTATTACACACATGTGTGACTAGGACCAAACCTCACATCGAAAAATATGAGTTTGCAGTTTAGATCCCCCCGAGACCTCCACCTTTCATGACTTTGCAAAACCTCCCTCCTTTAAGCATAATTAAAACTATGTTCCATCCAAACCATTATTCCATTTTTATTAACCAAGGTTATTAGTAGTGGTATCGTCATACCAACAATAACTTGTAAGTATTGTCCTTAGCCAATCCTTAGGGGATTCTCGTGTACCCCACGTGATTTCCAATTAACCAAAACCATGGCCACCAAGGCCTTTCCAATCCATGTAAAAGCATTTAAACAATTCATATCATTTAGGGTTCCATTACCAAGTTTAAACCATGCATAAGTTTAATTAAAAAGCCAATATTATAGTGAAAATAATGTTAAAGGCATTTTATCAAATACATTGGGGGCATAGTATTTCCAAAACTAAAGTCCATTACCAAAAAACTATAACTGAGCATTTATAATCAAAACCTCCAAATCATATTGGAAAACCCAAAAGCATATGACATTCAAATCACGAAAACAAATGTATAAAACCATGCCTTTAGTTGGAACTTACATTGAGAAAAGAGAACATGCCTTAAACCAAGATGATGAGGGAGAGAAATCACCAAGACAAGCCTCAATTTACTCCTTAAGATAAAACCCTAGTTTCATTTACCCAAGAACTCTAGAGAGGATTTAAGAGTGTTTTCCAACTTGCGAGTTGTATCGTCCTTGTACGAGTGGTACCCACCACTTATACTATCCAAGGTACGACTCATCCAACTTAACTCATATCCAAGTGTAAGACTGGTACCCATAAATTGTAGCTCTAGTATAATCAAATCCTAAGAGGATTGAACATTGTCCACCATATGAGTCCCTGGTATGATTCATACCCTGACTTATGGCTCATGGTGAGTCATTCGTACTCAGATCCAACTTAAGTTACCAAGTTTAAGATTAAGCTAAGGAAAACCAAAACCAAATGATTCATATCCAACCATATAACTCATACCATTCAAGTCGTACCTATTTCAGTGACCAAAATCCATCCCACTAACCAATACTGGCTAGCATACGACTGGACCATACCATTCATACCCCAACATATGACTCATACCCATGAGTCATTTTGGGTCCAAAGACCAGAATTTCAAGAAATTTCTAAGGTCCAAAAACCAGGGTATTTTAGTCTCCCCTACTAGGAACATTTCTCCAAGAATATGGACAAGGTAAGGGTAACCACACGCACGAGTCATTTGTATTATCAAATATATTTCCAATCTTTAACAAAGATTGAAAACAAAGAGGCAAAGATATTAATCTTTCCTTTAATAAACTCAGATAATAAAGATATGCTGAAGACACATACCTTCTGCATGAATCTCAAGGGCAGAAAATAGATACGGATACTTGGACTTCATGTCCTTCTCCATTTCCCATGCAACTTCTTCCACCTTTTGGTTCCTCTATAGAACCTTAACTGAAGCCACATCCTTGGTTCACAACTGACGAAGCTGCCTATCCAAGATCTCAACTAGGACCTCTTCATAAGACAGAGAGTCTAAAATACCCAACCCCTACAAATAAACAATCGACGAAGGATCACCAAGACACTTCCTCAATATGGAGACATGAAATACCAGATGAATGGAGTTCAAACTAGAAGGAAACGCCAATTCATAAGAAATATTTCCAACCCTCTACAAAACCATATAAGGACCAATATATCGGGGACTGATCTTCCTCTTTTTTCCAAACTGCATTACTCCTTTATCAAAGATACCTTAAGGAACACCTTATCTCCAACCTCAAACTCCATGTCTCTATGCCTTACATCCATATTGGACTTTTGATGACTTTGGGAAGCCTTAAGCCTATGCCTAATCACTGCACCTTTTTTATGGCTTGATAGACCAAATCCGAACCAAACATATCTACATCACCAAGCTCGAACCAACCAATAGGATATCTACATCTTCTACCATACAATGCCTGAAAAGGGGACATGGTAATACTAGAATGATAACTATTGTTGTAAGAAAATTCTACCAAAGGTAGATGCTAGACCCAATTGCCACCATAACCAACCAGACATGCCCGAAGCATATCCTCAAATGTCTAAATACTCTTTTCCGCTTGCACATCCATCTGAGGATGAAAAGCAATACTCAGACTCACCTTAGTACCCAATCCCTTCTGAAAAACCACCAGAAATAAGATAAAAACTGCATACCAAGATCAGAGATAATGGAAAGAGGTATCTCATGCATCTTCACAATTTTTTGAAGATATAACTTTGCATAATCCTCTATAAAAAAAGTAGTCCTCATTGGCAAGAAGTGAGCAGATTTTGTCATCCTATCCATGATAACTCAATTAAATCATATTGATTACGAGTCCAAGGAAGACCGATCACAATATCTATATTGCTTACCTCTCATTTTGATTTGGGCAAAACAATCTCTTGATATAACCCACCAGGTCTTATATGCTCAACTTTAACTTATTGATACACCAAGCACTTGGCCACAAAATCAGCCACATCCCTTTTCATACCATTTCACCAATATATCTCCTTGAGATCATGAGATATCTTTGTCAAGCCAGGAGTATCATATAGTGAGATTCATGCGCCTCAACCAAGATCTTTTGTTGCAACCCATCGATATCAGGAACACACAACCTCCCTTGGTACCGTAAAGTACCATCGTCACTGATCTCAAAAAGCATTACCTTCTCCATACCCACATTACTTTTGATTTTTATTAGGATAGGATCTAGCACTTGTTTCTCCTTTATATTTGCACCAAGAGACGACTAAAGTACTTCCTGTACCATTACCCCACCATCTTCAAAGTCTAAAAGATGAACTCTAAGATTAGCCAAATAGTGAATATCTTTCACCAACTCCCACTTTCCATCCTCTACATGAGCCAACTCCCCATGGATAACCTGCTAAGAGCATCATCAACTAGATTAGCCTTACTTGGGTTATAGTGAAGACTTATGCCATAGTCCTTGAAGAGCTCTAACTATCTTCTTTAATTAAGATTTCGCTCCTTCTGAGTGAACACATAATGTAAACTCTTATGATCAGAAAAGATGTCTACGTAAACTCCATACATCTAATGCCACCAGATTTTCAAAGCAAAAACCATCGCCAACTGCTCCAAATCATGAGTATGATAATTTATCTCATTCATCTTCAACTGCCGAGAAGCATAGCCAATCACATTCCCATGTTGAATCAAAACACAACCAAGTCCTACCGTAGATGCATCACGATAAACCACAAACCCCTCATTGCCACAAGCAATACCAAGATCGAAGCCAAAGTTAGCTTATCTTTCAACTTCTTAAAACTCCCCTTACAAGTATCTGACTAAGAAAACTTTACCTTTTTCTCAGTCAATTAGTCAAAGGACCAACTATCATAAAAAAATCTCTCCATAAACTGATGATAATACCCAGCCAAACCCAAGAAGCTCTGAATATCGGTTGGAGTCGTGGTTCTATGCTACTTTTTAACCACAACCACCTTTTGCGGATCCACTATGATCCCCTCACTAGAAATAATATAACCAAGAAAAGTTACACCATTCAACCAAAACTCACACTTGGAGAACTTGGCATATAACTATTTTTCCTTTAAGGTCTGCAATACCACATAGAGTGATTAGAATTATCCACCTCACGTTTGAAATAAACCAAAATGTCATCAATAAACACAATGATGAACAGATCCAAGAACTGCCTAAAAACTTGTTCATCAAGTCCATAAATATTGTTAGGGCATTAGTCAAACCAAATGACATCACCAAGAATTAAAAGTACCCATACCGAGTATGAAAAACCATCTTAGGGATATCCTCTTCCCTAATCTTAAGATGATGATACCCAGACCAAAAATTTATCTTAGAAAAGAACTTGGCCCCTTGCAACTGATCAAACAAGTCATCTATCCTTGGAAGAGAATACGTGTTCTTAATTGTTACCTTGTTCAACTGCCGATAATCAATGCACATCCAAAGGGAACCATCCTTCTTGCACACGAACAATACCAGTGCACCTTATAGGGATACACTAGGATGAATAAACCCCTTAATCGAAAGATCCATAAGTTGCTCATTTAGTTCTCTTAACTCAAATGGAGCCATTCTATAAGGAGGAATAGATATTGGATGAGCGCTTGGAACTAGATCAATACCAAACTCAATTTCCCTATTTGGAGAAACACCAGGGAGATCATCCAAAAAGATCTCAGGAAACTCATTTACCATTGAAATTGACTATAAAGAAGGACTTTCCGAGTTAGAATCTTTAACCCAGTCCAAGTGGTAAGGACAACTTTTAAAGATTAATATTTGAGATCTAAGATAATAAATAAACCTCCCCCTAGGAGCTAGGGAACCACCCTCCCACTTTATAACCAGTTAACCGGGTAACTTAAGAACAACCTTACAAGTTCGACAATCTAAGGATGTGTAATAAGAGTGTAACCAATCCATCCCCAGAATAACATTAAAATCGACCATATCAAGTTCAAACAAATCTACCAAGGTCTTTGATATGACTAACAGATACCACACACCTCCTATAGACTCTCTTAGCGATAACCAAGTCAGATATAAAACTCAGTATAGTTCTATAAAAATTAGGACTATCAGATACAATCATTGAGTTATCAGAAATATAGCATGAGTAAACTCAGACATTCATAAATCAGTATTCAAATTTGGTACTCAATATTATCATGATCTCAGTTAAAGTATACTTATTCATGCATGTATTTTTATTCAGTCATACTCATGTTATTCAGTTATTATTGTTCATGCATATGAACCCATGCATTTCAACCTACCTCACTGAGTATACCAGTATATTCAACGTACTGACACATGCTTTTATTTTGTGCTATGATGTCTTATATCATAGGTTCAGACGTACAAGCTCCAAAGCACCCTTAGCAATTATGATTTTCAGTAGTCAACATAGTGGTGAGTCCTCATAGTTTGAGGACATGGTTGTTTTCAGTATTATTTTTAGTAGTTGGAGTTAGTTGGGGACTTATCCCATCAACTCTACAGTTCAAAAAGTTTAGAGGCTTTTCAGACTAGAGTATTTTTAGACAGTTGTTCAATTTTTTAGTACTTATATTCATTTTTGGTATTTTGATACCGCATTAAGAGTTATTTGCATATTTGAACCTTATGGCATATGTTTCTACCATTTTACACAACCATTACAGTATTTATTATATAGTTATTGTAGCAGGTACTAGTCATGGGTTAGCTTATGGTCCTTCGGGATTATGAGCACCGTGTAGCATCCGAGGTACAGACTCAAGGCGTTACAAACTTGGTATCGGATCCTAAGGTTTAATATTATCCTAGGAAGTCTGAAAGACACATCGAGTAGAGTCTTTTGCATGGGTGTGTTACACGCCACACTTATGGACAAGAGGCTATGAGGTGTTTTAGGAATAGTTTCCCTTCTTTTAGTATTCATGTTGGGCGAGTGAGCATGAGCTTCAGTTATACTCTCTTTCTAATCCAAGTTTCTCTTCTATTTACAGACTATGCCTCCAAAGAGGACTAAGGGAAGAAAAATAAGGGGCCATTAAGAACCCCAACCCATCTAGCCAGATCCTCTTAACGAACCCGTCTCCCATACTGAGTTAAGAGTAGCCTTCACCACCATGGCCCATTCTGTGGCAGCCCAGAATGAATGTCCAGCTGATATTGCAGGCAACCCACTGGATAATACTACTGCTTCTAGATTCAGGATTTCACCTAAATGATCCCTCCATCATTTATCAGGTCTAAGTTAGATGAAGACCCGTAGGAATTTCTTGATCAGCTGTAGAAGGTTACCGATATTATGGGGGTAACTACTGTTAAGAGCATTGAGTTGGCCGCATATCAGTTATAGGATATGGCACACTCATGGTTCAAATAGTGGAAATCAGAGAGGGCCACAGATGCAGGGCCTATAGAATGGGAGGAGTTTACAGTTACTTTTTTGGATAGGTTCTTCTCTATAGAGTTGAGGGAAGTGGAGGTTTTGGAGTTATAAACCTAAGGTAGGGCAATATGACAGTACAAGAGTATTCTTTCAAGTTTACTCAGCTGGCCAGATAAACCTCATATGTGGTAGTAGATAGCAAATCTAAGATGAGTAAGTTTGTGTCGGGGGTATCTAGCAGTGTGATCAAGGAGTGTAGAATCGTAATGCTGATAAAAGAGATTGATATATCTAGACTCATGGTCCATGCTCAGTAGATAGAGAAGGCCAAGAATAAAGAGAAGGATAGGGAGAACAAGAGATCGAGAACAGGTAGTTTTAGTTTTGTTCAGCCTAAGTCAAAGGGTGCTAATCATTCTTAGTTTTGCCTGAAATCCTCAGTTCCAACTCCGTCCTCAACTACTGCTCCAGTACCAAAATTCAGAGATAGCAGTAGGGATAGGGCATCAGACCCTAAGCCTCAGGGTAGTGTTAGCAGTGCCTGAACTAATCCCCTTTGTCAAAAGTGTGGCAGAAACAACCTGGGTATCTGCAGAGCTGGCAGTGATGTGTGTTTTAAATGTGGCAAGCCAGGCCACAGGGTCAGACAATGTCCTTAAGTGGGTTCACAGAGTCAGTATAATCATCCCCCTAGCTTATTCTGGTTGCCTAAATCAGTAGGGTGCCTCTTCCTGTGCCACCAGTAGGCAATGCCCAAATAGACTCTATGCTCTTCAGTCTCAACAGGATCAAGGAAGTTCTCCTGATATGGTCACTGTTATGTTACAAGTTTACCATTTACATGTTTAAGCTTTGATATATCTAGGAGCTTCTTTATTTTTTGTTACTCCATATTTAGCAGTTGATTTTGAAATTAGTCCCGAAATTCTAGCAGAGCCTTTCTCAGTTTCTACTCTAGTGGATAAATCTATCATAGCCAGGAAGGTATATAGGAACTTTTAGGTTATGATATCTCAGAGAGTCACTTCATAAGACTTAGTCAAATTAGAGATGACTGATTTTGATGTCATTCTCAGCATGGATTGGGTTTGTTCCTTCTATGCCTCAGTCAACTGTAGAAACAGGATTGTCCAATTTTAGTTTTTAAATGAGCCTATCCTAGAGTGGAGGGGTAATACTTTAGCACTTAGGGGTCAGCTTATTTCTTACCTTCGTTCTAGGAAAATGATAGCTAAGGGATATGTCTACCATCTCGTTCGGGTCCAGGACTCTAGCTCAGAAATCCCTACTCTTGAATCAGTGTCAGCAGCTTGTGGATTCCCAGATGTGTTTCTCGAAGATCTTCCTGAAGTTCCTCTTGAAAGGGAAATTGATTTCAGAATCAATATTCTTCAAGATACTCAATCCACATCTATTTTGCCATACATAATAGCTCTAGCAGAACTCAAAAAACTGAAAAAGTAGTTGAAGAATCTCCTATATAAGGGATTCATCAAGCCCATTGTGTCCCCATGGGGTGCACCAATGACATTTATGCATAAGAAAGACGGTTCTCTCAAAATGTGCATAGACTACAGTCAGCTAAATAAAGTTACATTTAAGAACAAATATCTATTTTCAAAGATCGATGACTTGTACGATTAAATTTGGGGTGCCAGCTATTTCTCTTAGATAGACCTCAGATTAGGCTATCATTAGCTTAGAGTCAGAGAATGTGACATCCTAAAGACAACCTTCAAAACTTGGTATGGTCACTTTAAATTCTTAGTCATGTCCTTTGGTCTTACCAATGCCCCAACAACTTTCATGGACTTGGTGAGCCGTGTGTTTAAGCAGTACTTAGACATGTTCGTCATAGCCTTCATAGATGATATTTTCTTATACTACCACAGTGAACATGATCATGCAGACCATTTCAAATAAGTATTATAGACTCCTAGAAATCATCAGTTATTCAGAAAATTCAATAAGTGTGAATTTTGGCTAAGGTTAGTAGCTTTCCTCGACCATATAATTTCCAGTGATAGCATTAAAGTTGATCCCCAAAAGACCAAAGCAGTGAGAAACTGGACCAAGCCTATATCTCCATTAGATATCAGGAGTTTCATTGGTTTGGCCAGCTATTACCGATGGTTCGTTTAGGGATTTTCATCTATTGCATCCCCTATGTCCAGATTGACTCAGGAAAAAGTCAAATTCCAGTAGTCAGATTCTTGTGAGAAGAGTTTTCAAGAGTTGAAGACTCGACTCACTACAACATCAGTTTTAACCTTACTAAATGGTTCAGATGGCTTTATGGTGTATCGTGATTCCTCCAGAGTTGGCTTAGGGTGTGTTCTGATGCAGAAAGGTAAGGTCATAGCCTATACCTCTAGGAAGATTAAACCTCATGAGAACAACTATCCTGCTCATGATCTTGAGCTAGCAGCAGTAGTGTTTGCCTTAAATATTTGGAGGCACTATTTTTATAGTGTTCACATTGATGTGTTCACAGACCATTAGAACCTACAGCATGTATTTTTTGAGAATGACCTAAAACTCTATCAGAGAAGGTGGTTAGGGTTTTTAAAAGATAATGACATGAGTGTCCTGTATCATTCGGTCAAGGCCAATGTAGTGCCATTAACTAAGACAGAATATATTAACTAAGTATTCAGACTTAGTGCCATTTTAGCCTTTGATATTTAGAAATCTTATTTAATGACCTTTATATCCTTTAAATATTGATATTTGAGTTAATTCATGATCAGGAATGTTAGTAGAATTAGTAGAGGTTCTCAAACAAGTTTTAGATTTTTTGGACCTTGTTTAGACCATGTTTGAGTGGCAAAAACAATAGGTCAATGCAATCTTGATGTGTCACTTCAACCATTGCATTGATAGGATAGTTTTTCCCTAGCTTCAATGCAAATTCCAGTGAACCAGCGTGGAATCAACATGGCGCATTGCCTATCACGTCGATGCCAACGACATGGTGTTTCGCCTGCGCGTTGGTAACATAGTTTGTAGGTATTAAAAGACCATATCCTCAGGGTTAATTAGATCTTTTTCCCATGCCCTTCAGCCCCCAAAACACGAAATTAAACCCTTTGGAGAGAAATTATATTCATTCTTTCATAAATTGCTTAAGAATAAGAACCTTAGGTGTTCAAATTTAAAATCAAGAACTCACCATTAACTTTCAGAAATTCATCAATTAAGGTATGTGAAATGTTCATCCAAGGGTCCCTTCCACCCTTAGAGTCCAAGAAACTATTTCCAAAACTTCAAGTATATGAATTTCATATTGGGTTTGATAATATTCATGTTTATAATGATGAATTGGGTTTCAATTCCATGTTTTATAATAAGTTTCACGTGGGTTTAAATGATCTATGTGTGTTATCATATGAAATCATGCTAAAGACTTCAAATTGTGAATTTAGTAATTGAAATTGTGTGCTCACATGTTGGTTTGTATTATGTGCATATTTTATGCCCTTCAAGTGATGCATAAATTATGTGAGTTGAATAGTGAAATTATATCATGGTAGCATGGATTCAAGTTCATGCCATGTAAATGTGTAATGCCCTACACTTTCTTAAGCTAGAAAGCGAACCATTGTTTGTATATGTGAAACCCCCAATTCTGTAAGCCATATTTGGGCACATGAATTACCAAGAGTACCCTAGTTATAAGAGAGCTTATGACGTGTTAAGTATGGTTATATGAGTCATTTAAGGTAGTACAAGCTAAGAGTTTCGAAATCCATCAAGTTTTAGTGTTTGAATTCGCAAGGGTCATCTTTGAATGAGCATAACTTGATAAATATGTAGTATTTCTACATATATCTACCCACCAAATTATAGAAAATCGAATTAAATTTCCAACGATACCAATTTCATCAATATTCGACACCCGAGCAAGGACTTATGGCTTTGTGAAGTAGAGTGCATCGCCTAACTAATCGCACATGGCTACTGGAATAGGTGTGCGATAATCAATGTGGCGCATACCTAAATATGTGCGATAAGCAATGCGGTGCATACTTAAATGTATGTGATAAGCAATGCGACGTATATGTAAATATATGTGATAAGCAATGTGGCGCACACTTGGTGTTTCAGGTAGTAAAAACACTCCGTTTTGAGTTATTTTGAGGGCAATTAAGTCTTTTGGCACTCCTTACACACCCCTAAACTTAACTTACAAATTTAATAGAATCTAAACACATCATAACCCTATTATCAATCTAAGTTCATCATTCAAGAGCACTAAAGGAGAAAAATAACTAGGGTTGCACAGTCAACATTGAGGGTCCAATCTTTCAACGAATCCATTACCATAAAGGTATGTGGGGTTTTCAACAAGAACATCCTTTCATTCTTGTGCCAAAAAATTTGTGTTACTTTACGAAGATACATGGTTTTACTTTTTTAATTATGAATTTGAGATGGAAACTATTATCCTATATTCTTGTTCAAGAAACTATGATATTTTTGTGATGTCTTACAGATAAATTCCTTGAGTTTTGATGTTAATATCATGTTTCAAGTTGTATTTCTAGATTTTCATATGAGTTATACTTGTTTGCTATACAAAGTATGAATCTTGAAATGTTTTGCTCAAGAGTTGATATATGGGATTTAAACCCTCTTTGAGATTATGATCTTTGGTAAAGTAATGTGTTATACACACCTTGATATTTGAATGATTTGACCTTTTGGTCTTGAAA